>NC_133756.1:91385229-91629908 GCF_036562045.2 Rhinolophus sinicus | reverse complement strand
AATTAAATGCTCATGTTCGAGCTGTAAAGCAGAGGTATTCAAACTCCGTGCATTGGACAGTTCTTCAATGGTTTGCTCATACTTGCTTGCTTCTTCCAATAGCCTCTTTTTAGCCTGACACAATTCTGCTTCCAACTGTCCTTTTTCCACTTTTAGAGCCTCAACAATAGTGTTTTTTTCCAAAGAAATTTGATTGTTATGAGCAATAGATTCTTCCAACTGATGTCTTACATCTTCACATGCTAAAACCAACTTTTCATTTTCTATTTTGAGATCAAAAGCAACTTTCTTTAAATTTTCATTGAGCTGTTCTATTTCTGCAAGATTTTGCATAGGACAGTGTACACAATGAAGAATTTTCCCGTCTGAATACCAATAGCACCTCTCTGAGAAACACTGTGCTAATGTGTAAGTATGTCAAACATGTCATGTGAAGCTATATATAGACAGTATGCATGATATGCTAATATTTGTGTTTTTTAAAGCCACATTATATATATATATAAAATATAGAAAGAGGGGGTGCCAAAAAAATGTGTACACATTTTAAGAAAGAAAAAAACTGTATTAAAATTATAATACTCAATATATACCAACAACAAAAGATGCATACAAATCACATTTGACTTCTACAATTATAAAAGGTGCTCAAAGTGGTTACCATCAGCGTAATTTTAATAGTTTTTTCTTTTCTTCAAGTTTGTATACATTTTTTGACACTGTGTGTATGTGTGTGTGTGTGTGTGTGTGTGTGTGTGTGTGTGTGTGTGTGTGTGTAAAATCATACATGCATGGGTATAGCCTGGAAGGGAAATTGTTTGAAGATGGGATCATGGAAACCAGAGAATAATAACAGCTAACATTTATGATGCTTATTGTGGGCTAGACATTGTTCTAAAGAGAACTTTGCAGCTAGTAACTAAAACTATGAAAAATATAGTATTATCTTCTACAACAACTACTCATTACTACTGCTCTATTACTACTCATCACTACTACTACAAATATAAAGAAGGCTATTATCATCCCAACCATACAGATGAGAAAAAACAAAGCACAGAGATGTTAAATAACTTGCCCAAGTTCAGCTAGTTAATGACGGACCTGGATTCCGACCCCATTGTGTTCTTAATCACTGCACTATCTACTCCATTCAAAAACTGAAAGTCAACTGGGCAAACAGACATTATGATTGACTGAAGTTACTCAGTGGCAGTGGAAATGGAAAAAAGGGGAAGGCCTAAGCGGTAGAATTGTTTTTAAAGCAAATAAACTCATATGGCTCACCCACTACATTGAATAAATGGATACATTTATTCTGAAAAGACCAGAGATAATTTGATTGAAGTCAAATGAGAAAAAAGTCTAAAACACCACTGCATAGCCTTCAGTTGGCTGTTATGGCAACTCCTGGAACTGAGGCACCTAGGAGAAATCCTAAAGTGAGCGCTTCTGGGATACAATGCTGAAATATCACTGAACCTGACAGAAGCTAAGGATATAGAACCTGTAGGACTTGCTTTTCTGTTTTGGGAGCCTGGTAAATGGTACTAATTACCAAAGTAGGGAAAGGAAGAGAGAGGAGGACATGGTGACTTTACTTTGAAACTAACTTGTGAATTTATAGAGAGTTGGCCATCCAGGTCGGGGGCTCATGATAAACAACTAGGTGAGAAATACAGATGGGGGGGGGAAGGGGGGGTGCTGGGCTCACAAGCACACAAGGGCTAGAAACCTCCAGAGAAGGAATGAATGAGTTCATAAAGGGAGAGTTTATATTGTGAGAAGAAGACAAATTGCAAAATAAAATGCATCTTTTCAGCTAAAGAGTTCCCATTGTGTTTTCCTGGCATGAATGTACACTGCTGTTTGGCCTATTTCATTTAACACTTATTTTTTTGTAATGTAGAACACTGGTATGATAACTAGGTATCTTCTGGAGCATGGAAAATGGTGGAAGACCTATGGCTCTTATCATTCTCAGGTGTGCTTAAGTACAGGAAATCATTCAGAAAGGTCATACAGAATTTTTAAGAAGATAGACTGCACTCCCTAACTGGAGGGTCTGGGCCCTAATGAATTATTGTAAGTATTTGGTTCTGTATAGATTAACAGAAATAGACCCACATCTCCTCCAAAAAATGTCTACACAAACATTTCTCACAAATCTACATGGCCTCCTAAATCAATGAGTTCCATGTAAATACTTAAAGGATGAAGAAGGGAGGTTGAGAGACACCTAGCCAATATTTAACCCATTTTAGGAGGGAATTCGTATTTATAATCTATGATGGCACTGAATCTAAAACAAACAATTCTATTCAAACTCCACGTAGTCATTTCCACATATACTCCATTTCCACAAAGTACTAGTTGTCTCTAAAAACAATGAGTATGCAATGAAACACCAATGAGAAATAAGTTCCAAACATTTTATACCAGACAATGCTTGGTGCAGTCTGAACACTTCTTCTACTGATGTACTCTGTGGACAAATTCTTTCCTTTTCTGTCACGGTATCACTCTGCTTCATAGCATAAGACTGCAATTTACTATATTCCAATTTCAGGCTTTCACAATCTTTAATTATTTGTCTTTTTCCACATTTAGTTGTTCTTGTTCCTTTTTCAAAACGTCTCTGTCATTTTCTGCAGAAGATAATTTGTTATTTATGTCTTTTATTTTATCCTCCAGTTCTTTCTTTTTTTTTTTTTTTTTTTTTTTTTGTAGACTCTACTTTTTCAGTTTGTAGAGCTCGAGTACTGTTTTGCATCTCCTGGATTACAGAGTGATCAGTTACTGCAATTCCTGAGTGTCTAGAACGTAAACATAAAATCAAGCGCAGCAAATGTCAAGTACCAAGAGTTAGACAGCTCGCTATATACAATGAAGAGACTTCATAGACTTCAGAGCTTGGAAGGCTTAAAAAGAAAAGCTAAAAACAATGAGGTAATACTACACTCCTGCTATTAGGTTGGTGCAAAAGTAATTGTGATTTAAAAGGTTAAAAATAATTGCAAAAACCGCAATTATTTTTGCACCAACCTAATAGAATGGTCCAATCCAGAACACTGACAACACCAAATGCTGGTGAGGATGTAGAACAACAGGAACTGTCATCCATTGCTGTGGGAATGCAAGATGGTACAGCCACTTTGGAAGACAGTGCAGTGATTCTTACAAAACTAAACATACTCTTGTCATATGATCCAGGAATCATACTCCTTGGTATTTACCCAAAGGAGCTAAAAACTTATATCCACACAAAAACCCCAACAAGAATGTTTATAGCAGCTTCATGTATAGTTGACAAAATTTGGAAGCAATCAAGATGTATTTTAGTAGATGAATGAATTAATAAATTGTAATACATCTAGATAATGGAATATTATTCAGTGCTAAAAAGAAATGAGCTATCAAGCCATGAAAAAATGTAAACACATATTACTAAGCAAAAGAAGCCAATATAAAAAGGCTATATATATAGTGTATGATTCCAACTACAATAACAATTTTGGAAAAGACAAAACTATGGTGACAATAAAAAGATCAGTGGTTACAGGGAGTGAAGACAGAGATGAACAGGCAGAGCACAGAGGATTTTTAGGACAGTGAAAATATTCTGTACAACATTATAATAATGAATATGTGTCATTATACATTTGTCCAAATCCACAGAATGTACAACACCAAGAGTGAACCTTAAGATAAACTAAGGACTTTGGGTGACTATGATGTGTCAATGTCATTTCATCCTTGGTGAAAAATGTATCATTGTGATGAGTGATGCTGATGGTAGGGGATGATATGCATCGGTGGGGAGGGAAGGGAGTATAAGGGAATCTCTGTACCACTTCCTCAATTTTGTTGTAAACCTAAAAATGCTATTAAAAAAATTAAGTCTATAAAGAAGTTATATTACTATAATAAACAAAGCATTTTTAAATACATAGTTGAGAACTGATATTGTTTGAATCAAATACTAAAAAGCCTATATATCTGAGTTTGAAAGAAAGTGAAAATATACCAAACAATGCAAAAAAGTTTCCGTATAATATTATATATCACAAAGATAAAAGGATCTTTCCATTTCTGCAGAAGTTTGACAACAGTGGTGCCATTGCAAATGTATGGCAGATGAGCAGATTTAACCATTTACTCATTCTTTAGAACTTTATCCAAGTTTACATCAGTGTCCTGACCTTACAGTGCTAGGTTTGTCATTTAATTATGTCATCTAATATGTTAAATTAATGAAATTAATAACATTGTTGTAACAGATTTTCCAGTTCTTTCAATTCGTTCTTCATAGTCACGAAATTCTTCCCAACGCCAATGAGTTATTTCTGTCAATTTCTGTTGATGTGCATTCTGCAATACCGACATTTCATGTACTACAGTCAACCCTAAATATCTTCTTGTTATTTGAAAAATACATCTTGAATGGAAAGGATAGTGATAAACCATCTCTTTCACCTTGTATTCCCTTTCTGTCTCCTTCTGCTAGCTTCCGTGAAGACAAGAACGTTTTGCCATATGCCATCAACTGCTGTATTTTACCTGAGATGAGCACAATGTTTAAATCCATAGCAATCTCTCCCCAGAGGTGTGCAAGGTGAAACACTTTAACTATCAATGTGCTTGATGTTTTACCTTCCTCTATAGCAAAACTCTTCAAAGATGATACCTGCCATAAAACACAGAGGGCACTCAGTATTTGTTGAATGAATGAAGATGAAAGGTGGGATAGGGAGGCTAAGTGATGGAGTAGTCTCCTTTTACTTATATTCAACTTGAACAGTTAATTAGTTCTACGTCATTGAAATTTAGTAAAAAGCAACAGGAACAGTTTTAGTTTTCATTAGTTATGTAATTCTATGTAAGTAATAATTTGTTTTGCCTCAGCTGTAAAGTAGAAGTTGAACTAAAAATTATCCTAGTTTTCTCTATTTTCAGATTCGACCTTACCATTATCAGCTAAGTCATTAACCATGTATGGACATCTGTAATGTATTCAAGAATTAATTCATTCCATGTGTGGTAGGTTATTCTAAAAATTCATTTCTCTTGGTCTTTCCAGCTTGGTTTAGTTTTGTTGTTGTTGTCGTTGTTTGCTTATTTAACCATTATAACTAGTAGTACTTGCTTCATTTCTAAATTAGTTACACAAGTAACTCTTTACACGGAACAATGAAGAATCAGGCCAATTCACCTTGACATTTTGGATACCACCCTTAATACTGAAATACTAAATGTTAACCAGTACTCCACTTTAAAGTTAATAATTTATGACTTGTGACCTAGTTCTAATTCAGTTTTATCAATGTTTCTTAGAGACAGGAAATTAGTTCCTACCTGTCTTAGAACCAGTAAGCAACTTTCTCCAAACCAGAGCCCTAACAGTAAAACGATCATGCCATGCACAGTACTTAAATGTTTTCTGTATAGTATTTCGTTAAACTCTGACAACATAAGTGGGTATTATCCCATTTTATAGTGGAGAAAACAAGGATTAATGAGATTGACTAACTTGCCAAAGGGCCAATAGCTGGTAAAATGACAACGGAAATCAAATCCCGGTCTAGTTCCAATAGTATGCCCTAACCACTGTAATACACTGCCTCCCTATCAGTGCCCTAATTACTGTGACGAGATGAAGGCTTGCCATCACCGATTCCCTCTCTATTCCATTACTCTGTTGTACAAACAATGCATTTTATTCCAGTGTTGCTCTGAAGGCAGGGACCAGATCTGTCCCTTTATCCCCAACATCCACAAGGCCTGACATATTTTAGGTGCATAATAAATACTAATTGCCCTCAGGGATTACCAAGGTATGTTGGACTATTACCTAAAATACTAATAGCCATAGAAAAACGTTATTTTGGTTAAAATTTTTTTTCCTCACTCTTTTCTTACTGTTATGTATCACTTTTTGCTGTCAATAGTGCCTCTTCGGCAGCATAGCTCTGAAACCTCTTACTTGGTTTTACTACTATAGTGCTGCTCTCTGCTACAGGCCCATCAATGGCAACCAAGCTTATTAGAATTGTGTATATAACTGGATCTGAGTGGGGCTAAGTTGCTCTCCTGTAATTAAAAATAGAAATGCAGGCCTGATAATACTCTTTAATAAAAGAAGAATAAGTGAATACTCTCTTAACATAATAAAATGCAATCATCAGGCCAAAAAACAGTACCATGCTTAATGGTGAAAATGTAGAAGCATTCCCATCAAAGACTGGAAGACAACAAGGATCCCCAATGTTATAAACATTTTTCTAAAATTAACCACTTAATTATAGGTGAATTTAGTCCATTGAAGGAAAGAGATGTTAACATTAGAAAGGAAGAAGCATCATTATTTGCAAATGATATAGTCAGATGCTTGGAATACCCTAAAGAATGAAATAGAACTCTTATAAACAACTGAAATTTTCAGTAAGCTGCTAAGCACTATATGAACATTACTTGAAATGAACATCTGACCTTTATAAGACCTCGCCTCACAACTGGGTACTACCTAGGTGAGATGTGCTCTATTAACCGTCCAGAAACTTGTTCTCCTGCATATACTGAACACCAACCAGGTTTAAGATCTTAACTGACTCATACTAACTAAATTCAAAGACAGTAATTGATAAACCATAATAATTTGTTAATTTTCGGAGGAAAATTTAAGTGCCAAAAACATACATATTTTAATCTTAAATTCAGGTGTGCATTATTGTATAGCCCCATATGAACTGATATGTAATTTTCCTCCATTAATAAGAATAGCCTAATAGGTAAGTACAGACTAAAGCATTAAGATATAGTTGTGATAGATAGATGATGTACTATACAACTGTACACTTGAAACCTGTGTAATTTTACTAACCATTGTCACCCCAATACATTTAATAAAAACAAAAAGATACAGCATAGCACATTCCAATGGCTGATAATTCCTCTAAGAGAGAATTTAGGACAGTAAATCTGTTTTCAATAGTTGTAGTGTGGAAAGTGATTTGTTTCTTACTAGGTATTCAAATAATAGTGTTTACATTTTATTCATATTAAATTAGAACCCAGGATATGGAGATTTTTTTTGTTTACTGTTCCTTCCATTACAACATACTTCATTTTAACACATGATTCTCTTGGGAAACAAAAACTGTATATTAACAAATATATAACAAATATTATGTATGTAATGGCCTTAGCTCAGTAAGTTATATAATATAGAAATGCATCTGCATTAAGCCTTAAATTCGCAGTGTCATAATTAATTCTACAGTTTTGGTGCTTGATGTCTCCTCTGCCATATAAACTGTATAGTGGTCACTGATTAATATTAATCTATGTTGTTAAGTTAGGAAAGTGACAAGCTTTGAAGAAAAAGATGATTAATTATCCTTGTGGGGGGTTATGATAGAAAGTTTCTGAATTGCTGTTAATTCTTCTTTTTTTCTGATGATTTCATGGGTATATTAACTTTGTGATAATTCTCATAATTACATACTTGAGATTTCTGTGCACTTTTCAGTATGTGTGTCATACTTCAATCAAAAGGAGCATAAAATAAAAACAAAATAAAAACAAACCACCCAATTCGACCTACATTCCAATAAAGTACAAATTCTTTGGAATCATGCTATATTCCACATAAGGTCTTTGTTGAAAAATAACAAAACAAAAACTTATTTTTAAATTCTAGAATCACTCAGCTGATGAGATACACTATTTGGTAACTGTGGAAGAGCAAATTCACATTATTTCAAGTTGTGTGTGTGTGATGTGTTTTAAAGTAAAAAGGGAGACAACTGTTTTGTACAAGTTGTCATGTGCATTTGTTTATCTCTACCTTTCTCATTCTCTTTTTCCTGTTCTCTTATTCTCTCTTAGTTGGACCTCTATAGATGAATTTCTGTAAGTTTAATATGGATATGCTACAAGTAAGCTGTATAAATAGAGTAGAAGAAAAGAATAATTCTATCTTACAAAACTGACATCCCCACCCAGATGATACGGGCACAATCAACTCAAAATACTCAAATCCCTCTAACTAAACTCATCTTTCTCCCTCACTACTAAGATTTATTATGCTTGATCTCTCTGTAGCAGCACAATTCTCCCAAGCCGAAACCTCAGAAACATTATTGACTCAATTCTCTCCAATATCTAGCCCCATCCATATGAGACACTGTTCTACTTCTGGAAGTCTTTCTCTCTATCCTGTCCTTTCCATTCCCATTACTGTAATCCTTCTTGGTACTCCTAATATGTTGCTTCAATCACTGCAAAAACCTCCTACTTCCTATTTCCAGCTCTTCCCCACTCCAATTAAACTTTCTCACTGTCACTAGATTAATCTTTCTGAGGGATAACTGAGCATGATACACTTGTTTAACATTCAATTGCCTCCCCTGCCTACTGAAAGAAGCCCAAACCTGGCTTTAAATTTTTACAGAGAACTTCTATCAACAACCACTAAGTTAGCCCTCTTTTCTGGCCAATACCAAAGTTATATTAAGCTTTGAAAGAGGAAATATACTGCACATTATGAAAAGCAATGCAAAGCAAAACAAAAACAAGGGGGAAAAGGCCCAAACCAACCTGACTCCTGAACAAAGAGTAAACATGACTACCATTCAAGATGGAGGATGCAAAAGAAAAGTGAAAAACCAAAAAAGAAAATTGTTTGCTTGTAGGCGAACTGGAATGTTACTTCTTTAAATGTAAATCTAAATCTACTTCATAGGCTCCAAAAACTGAAGGGAACTGGAAGAATAATTATTGCTATGTTTTCCTTATTAAAACCCTCAGGTCATTTTCCATGTAAAAGAAAACACCTGGGACAGACATTGTAGCATGGCTACTACCTCTGATCAGTTTGTTTGAGTTTTTTAACATTGAACTTAACAATATGAACTAAATAAAGCAATGTAAAGACTAATGTTCCCTTATCAAATAGTATTTTATCTCACAACAAGATGAACTTTGAAAATATCTTCCCGAGAGAAGAAATACCCTCTAGTAGCAATGGTCGGTACTCACTAATTCAGTGTTCACAGCCACTTTATAGAACATAATCACTGTGAATAGTGAGAACCAACTACCTCTCGGGAGCATATTTTTCTTGCCATAGGAAAGTCAATGAAATTGTTGACTTTAGATATGCAGAACACATAATAAAAGGAGACTGATTAGAAATTAAGTACAATAAATATAGTAAAGTCTAGAGCAGGGATGTCAAATAGATTTTTATCTTGCACATCAGGTCTGTAAAACAATGATTTCTGAATCAGATGCCTATGAAAACTGTGCTTTGGTTCATTGGGAAAGAATACTATAATCAATTAGTAATGTTGGTCAGACATGAGAAAAGATGAATAAAGTTACTTGCATTATGTATTTGCCACCCCTGGGCTACTGTACGTCAAATGATCCCATAGAATATACAGTTAAAAAATTACTGCTTTCAACAGCGTTGCATTCCCGTCTTGTTTCTAAATAATGTAGTGCTCGTTTCTCTTCTTCTTTTAATTTAGCATCTGCCTGTCCAGAAGCAAAATAGCAATCATTTTAAGAACATCAAGAGAATAGCTCAAATTATCACATGTACTAAGTTCTGACTTACATATTTCATATAATTCTGTACACCATTTTGTTGTAAATACGAGGGTGCCTGTGTTCTATAAAATCTCTCTGTTGAATCCAAGTATGCCTTCTCAAAATTGTCCCTATAAATTTGAAGCTTATCCTCAGGATTAGAACAAAGGTTAACTGAAAAACAGAAAATAAAATTTTACTCTAATTATGATTCAAATCAGTATTTTGAGGACAATAAATGAAATAACAGATACTGAGGAGTCATGTGCAAGGGTTTATGACAATGCTCAAGAAAACATAAAAACATCTTGAACAAAATCTCCTCTATAAAAAATTTTAAAAGATTTAAAAAGCACAAAGTATTAAAGTGACAAACAGTATAGATTACATGGACTATTTTATTTTTGAGTAAGAAAGACACTGACTTTTAACTATATCAAGAAACCATTCACCTAAGAGATGGGATTTGAAATGAGCCTTAAGGAATAAACCAGGGTTTACATAGACTAGTAAAGCAAGTAAATATTCAGAAGTAGAAAAAGCACAAGGCCAAGTCAAGATATAATGATTAGGTTGTCTGAGTGGATTATAAAGTTAATAGAAGATAAGGTAGGATGGAAAGTTAGGAATGGTTGTGGAGTGCCTCAAATCTCAGGCTAAATAATCAGAATTTAGCATGGTGTACCACTAAATGGGTAAGAAAAATGCCCACAAAATAGTAGCTGAAAATTAAACTTGTGAATAGTATATGGGTAAAATGATAGCAATATGATCACTATAAGAAGACTGTTTCAAAATTCCAGAAGTAGAGTATAACGTGGTGGCAGTTGAAATAAAAATAAATTTCAGGGACATGGCTAATGAAAATCTAGACTTGATACTTAAAGAAATATGAAGGCAAGGGAGAAAGCAAGTCAAAGATAACTAAAGGTTCATGAATATAAAAATTCTTATCAACATCGATTTTGTGCCAGGCGTTCCATATTCAGTAAAGACACAGTGTCAACAATGCAGTTAATTACACTAAAGTATTATGACAGGGAGGCACAGGTACTACAGAGCACTATGAGAGGACCTAACTTAGTCTGAGAATTAGGGAAGGCCTCCAAAGGAAATAGAGGATGAGGATGAGTTAGAAGATAAAAAGGGAGGAGGAAGAATATTCTAGTCAGAGGGAACAATATATCTGTTTGAAAAACAAATAAGAATGTCATTGTCAGAAACAGAAAAGTTCAGAGAGAGAAATGTATACATGGAATTAATTTCTGTCCTAAAAATATAAGTACAGAACCAGTTACCTGTCATAAGCTATAGATTCAAGTTTACATTTCTCTAATTGAAATTGGTAAAAAGATTCACCAGCCAAGAAATGAGATGGAGAAAATACATATTAACCACATGAATATGAATTTTTGTAGTTTTCTTAAAGCAGAATTCATACCTTTTATGTACTCTTAAAAGCATCTACGAGTTGATGTGACTATATGCTAATAACATAACTTTGATAGTACTACTCTACTGTCTTAGAATTTGCATGAAAAGAAAATTATGACCATGTAAGTTCAGAACATACCATAGGATTCTCTTACTCCAATGACCAGCTGAGAATCAAAAGCTTCTCCTAATCTTTCAGCATGTACCAGCTTCATTGCACTATCTTGGAGTCTATTTTTTATATTTGAAAATATCGACTCATTCCATGTATCAAGCATGAGCTAGGATAAAAGAACAAAATATGCAGACATTTCAATTATTAGTATACCAAGTGGCATATATACAACAAAAAATGTTAAATACAAACACTAAAAAATGAAATCAATTTCTTAGGCCTACATTCACTTGAATACTTCAGGGAAGCAGTATATTTAAATATGGTAAACAATGGTAAAGAAGGTGTGTTTCAGAATCAAACATAACTGGATTGGAAATCCAGCTCTGTTATTTATTTACCTGTTTTCTAATCAGTAAAATAGCAAAAATGATAGTACAAATTTCAAGTGCTTGTTGTAAAAATTAAATATGGTAATACATGGAAAATGTTACTTCCTCTATAGTGCTAAGGTTAAATTTCAGAACTAGTGGTATGTGTTTGGAATGCTCACGTTCACATATGTTTGTGCAAAGACATAACAAATGTGAAAAGAACCAATTGAAAATCTATTTGATACTGGACCTTAAAATATATATATAAATCTATCTTGCAGATATTTTCCATTTAAATGATGAAAATGATATATACATATTCATGAGTATATATTACCACTTCAAGTAACTTGGTCAGCTACAGGAAATATATTAATGACAGCAGCAGCAGCAATAATAGCAAGAATAATAGTTACATAACATTCACCGTGTACCTAGCACTGCTCTAAGTACTTTTCACATAAAACTCATTTAATTCTCACAACCTAAATACAGGTACTATTATCTCCCTTTTAGATATGTGGAACCTGGGGCACAGAGAGGAAAGCTAACTTTGCCAAATTGACACAGCTCGTATGTGGCAACACTGGAACTTGAATCCAACTACTGCAGTCCAACAATCTACAGAGGGTGCCAAAAAAAAATGTATACACATTTAAGAAAGGAAAAAAATTTTAATTGTAATACTGAACATATACCGATAACAAAAGATGAACACGTCATGTTTGACTTCTGCAATTACAAGAGGTGCTCAAAGTGGTTACCATCAGCGTCCAGACTCTTCTGATTTCAGTGAACTACAGCTTGAGCACCGTTGACCAAAGTGTCCACCTGTACACATTTTTTTTTGGTACCCCCAGTATACTCTTAATCATGAAGTGATGCTGATTACCACAATCAACATGGAGTCGTAAAAATTAGAGGAATAACAGAAAAACAAGAGAGGACAAAATTATGGAACTGCAAAATTAAAAGCATCCAGACATTTTTCTTTTTGGGGGCAAAGTAATTTCTCATCCTGCCCTGCAGTTAATAAACTTATTCATTGTGTACGTGCATGTGTCCTCATGTGAAAATCTAATAACCGTATGGCAAGAACTGTATGAGATGCTTTTGTGTTGGCATGACCAGCATCATCATTGCCTAAGTATTCATCGTGTAGAGCATCATGTGCAAGACTCATCTGAAGTGGAAAGCCTATCCTACCATAAGCGTAAGGTGAGGGATACTTAATATGATATTGATAATGTGTTAGTTTTCTTACTCTTTTATAACTTGGCTTTCAAAGAATTACATTACCATACAGTATGCCTCTCTCATAATTGGAGAAACTATGTATCTACCTATCATCACAGATAAGTTTTTTCTTTAAGTAACATTTTCCAATACCAAGTTATGAATAAAACTGTAATATTGCATGCACTAAAAATTTTATAATGATTCATTCACTGCTATATAGGTGAGGCTACTGTGAATTCCGCAGTCATTTCGATGACACTAGGCTAACAAAAGTAATGATATCTTTGCTTCTTCATTGTCATGCATGAATCGTTATACCTGTAAATAAATCTGAATTATACCTATCATTTTTTCATTTTCTAGTGTTAGTAATACATATAACATCTACAGTGTTTGTATCATGAAAGACAATATTGATGTAGGTACTGACAGGTGATTCATCTTGTAAACAGACATGTGAACTTACAGTATCGATAAGTACAGTACAGTTCTGTAAATGTCTTTTTCTTATGATTTTCTTAATAACATTTTCTTTTCTCTTGCTTACTTTACTGTGAGAATACACTGTATGATACATATAAGATACAAAATATATGTTAATCGACTATTTATGTTATTGGTAAGGGTTCCAGTCAACAGTAGGCTATTTGTAGTTAAATTTGGGGGGAGTCAAAAGTTATATGCGGATTTTTGATTGTGCAGGGTGTTGGTGCCCCTTGTTCAAGTGTCAGCTGTAAGATGTTTGGTGAATTGAAATGCCAGAGACATTCATAGACCATGGCTGTGAGCTCTAAGCGCCAGTCATAGCACTAACCCCCTTTGTGTAGACAGAGCACAAATCAGCTGCTACAGTCTGCTGAGCCATTAGCAGTGAGAGAAGCTGGACCAAGTCACTGGACCCCGAGCACAGGAGATGGGGTGGAAAGGCAGCTTCCTGCCTTTCTAGGGACTGTGGTAGGTAGCAGCGACTTGATGAACCAATAAATGCTGCTCAGAACCAGATGGATTCCCTGCAGAGGCAGGCCTGTGGGTGTGGGGTGTAGACCGTCTTCCCTTACTGCTGGTTGCTGAGGACACCATTTGAGGTGTTCATGCATGAGTGGGGCAGGAAGGCATCTTGGGTGAGGCCTTGATTCCTTCACGCTTTGGACAGCCCTCGGTAATTTGGTTTTTGTTTTCTTTGGCTGTAGCTTCCACATTTTCTGGCACATGGCTCATACCATCAATTCATTTTGGAATGACAGTCTCTAAGAAGGGCTGATTTACCCTTTGCTCTGTAGAACAGGGCTGGGCATACCACAACCATGGGCCAAATTCTGCCCAGAGCCTCTGCTATAGGACCTGCAAACTAAGAATGGTTTTTATATTTTGAAATGGTTGAAAAAATTCTAAACAAGAATACAAGAGTGTGACATAAGAATTATATGACATTCAAATGTCAGTGTCCATAAATAAACTTTGACTGGAATACAGCCATGCTCCTTCTTTTACCTTTTATCTGTGGCTGCTTTTGGCTAACAGGGCAGAGTTGAGTACATGCAACAGAGGTCACTGTTTAGGCAAAGTCTAAAATATTTACCGTCTGGCCCTTTGTCAAAGCTTGCCAACCCCTGCTCTAGAGAAGTCATATTTTTTAACACTATATGCAGAGAGTTATTCTTAAAAAGCAGTTAAACTTTTAGTGAACTTTGCCACTTGAAATAAACCTCCTTTGCGTAAAGGTAAACTGTTTCTATTACTGTCAGCAATCTTTATTGTAAACACAAAGACACCAAATCTACAATTTTCACTTCACTGGGGAGGGGAATTCAACTGCTGCCTTTTTCATTTAAAACGTAATCACACATGAGTGTAACCGAAATATAGCACCCGTCTGAATTAGTACAACTGCAAACACTGCCAGATATTTCCCTTGTTTTGAAATGGGGTGTTTTAAATAATCAAATCATTGACTTTATATTTTGGTTTGAAAGCAATTCCTTTCACTA
Organism: Rhinolophus sinicus; assembly: GCF_036562045.2. Classification (NCBI taxonomy): domain Eukaryota; kingdom Metazoa; phylum Chordata; class Mammalia; order Chiroptera; family Rhinolophidae; genus Rhinolophus; species Rhinolophus sinicus. Next base: position 91,615,164 of record NC_133756.1, on the reverse strand, counting down.
CAGTACTGTTTGACAGTTAATTTTTCATGGAAAAAATTTTAAATAATAATTTATTGATAAAACACTTATACTTGGTGTAAAGCAGACTATAAATAGTGGTCATGTTGATGAAGTAATCAATACTTAGTATAATTTTATGAAAATTTTATAACAATAAAAGTAACCACTTATCAGAATTATATCATTTTTCTTTTATTAAATACAAAAGGAATCAAATGTTTTCATGCAACTTCTAGGCATTCTTGCATCTGGTATACTATTTCTTTCTTAAAATAAATTTAGCATTGCATAATAACAAAGCATACATAATACATTTTGCTTTTCTTATGTATTTATAAATAACACTTTAGTTCAAAATTATCAATAGTGTATATTACCTATAACACAGTTTGGAAAATGCTGGTGTATGTGGCAATAGTTGTGTTATTTTAGATTGTTTGGGATTATTTAAAATTAAATTAAAAAGACTTTGGAAGCCTGATACACTGATCAAAATAGAGATCTTTTTGACTAGTATCTTTTAAAATGGTTACTCATTGAGAACAATGCCACGGGAGATCCAAGATGATGGCATAGGAAAACACTGTGTTTACTTCATGCTTTTTACACATCAGAATTACAACTAGATTATAGAAAAATCAACCTGGAGAACTATCTGAAGTCTAACTGAACAGAAATTATAACTAAGGATATAAAGAAGTCACGTTGAGACTGCTAGAAGGAATGGAGATATTAAACAGGCTGGCACCAAAGTTCCATGTGGCGGATGAAAATTGGGAGGCATATCTTGGCCACAGAGCTTCCCCACAGAGGAGCAAGGGACCCCAACCCCATACCAGCCTGCCCAGTCCGGAGCACAACATCTAGCTGTGAGAAACAGAGCAGATTTTGACTGCCTAGGCCAGATGGAAGGCCTCTGGAAATCCAGACATCCTCTTAAATGGCCTGTGAAGATTTGCCCTAAGCACTCACCCTGGGCTCCAGAGGAGGGACAGTGACTTGGTGGGCAGGGGTGTTGGAGACATTCAGGGGTCAGACCTGAGGTGTGTGACTTTGAGGTGATGACTCTAGAACATAGTTGCCATTTTCCCTGTGTGGGGTCCTTTCTTGTGCAGCTGACAGGCAGGTGCTATCTTTCCAGTGTTGAGCCCTCCTCCCCCATGCTCATGGCCATATCTGAATCTGGATTGGTCTGGTGAGCCCAACTTGCTCCACACTGCTGACTCACTGAAACCCTGCCACACCAAACTCCGTCTGTGCCAAACAAGGCTTTAATAATACTGAACCTTATGGAAGCCAGCAACCAGGCCTTGGTGTGTCCTGGCCTTTTTTGGAGCTACCCCGACCCAGTACTGGTGGCAGCCATCCTCGGTTCATAGCATGAACTCTGCCACGTGCATTCAGGTCCAGCACAGGAAGTAACAACCATAGATCACTTTCTAGCTCCTATCAGGTTGTCCCCAGCAGGTCACAGGCATTGGCTGACCTGGCCTTCTCCAGAACCCTTTCCAAGAGGCTCCAGAACCAACATACTTGGAGGTTGGCTTCAGACCACAGCAGAGTACCACCCAATTAGCTTCACAAGTGGCACAACAAAAGGGTGATCTCAACAGGAACCCGAGCCTATTGGGGTGAATCTCACCCTGCATGGTAAGTCTCCTACACAGCAGCCAGTAAGCTGTGGACATGGCCAAACCCCACAGCCAGTCAACCTGAGGGTCCATCCAACCCACAGACATACCAATAGCAATCAAGGCTCAACTATGACAGGAGGGCACACACAACCCACACAAGGGACACTCCAGGAGTACCTGGTGTAGGTGACCAGGGAGACTGTACCACTGGGCCCCATAGGACACCTAACTACATAAGGCCACCAGGCAAGACTGGAAAATGTAGCAGATCTTCCTAATACAAACACAGAGAAGCAAAATGAGGAAACAAAGAAATACATCCCAAATGAAACAACAGGAGAAAATTCCAGAAAAAAAAACTAAACAAAATGGAGGCAAGCAACCTACAAGATACAGAGTTCGAAATACTAGTTATAATAATACTCAAACAACTTAGTGCAAACTTCAACAATGAGATAGCAAGCATAAAAAAAGGCACAGAAACCATAAAAAAGAATGAGTCAGAAGTGAAGAATGCAATAAAGAAATGAAGAAGCACTAGAAGAAATCAACAGCAGAGTAGGTGAAGCAGAGAATCAAATCAGCAATTTGGAAGACAAAGTAGCAGAAAACACCCAATCAGAACAGCCAAAGGAAAAATGAATTTTAAAAAATGACTATAGTTTAAGAGAGCTCTGGGACAACACTAAGCATAACAACATTTGCTTCATAGGTGTACCAGAAGAAGAAGAGAGAAAGCAAGGAATTGAGAACCTATTTGAAGAAATAATGACTGAAAACTTTCCTAATCTGGCAAAGGAAATAGACACGCAAACCCAGGAAGTGCAGAGATTCCCAAAAAAGATGAACCCAAAAAGGCCCACACCAGACACATTTTAATTAATATGGCAAAGTACAAACAGAGAATCCTAAAAGTAGCAAGAAAAAGAGAACTAGTAACTTACAAGGGACCCCCATAAAATTTTCAGCTGATTTCTCAATAGAAACTTTGCAGGCCACAAGGAATTGGCAGTGATGAAAAGCCAAAGTAATGAAAAGCTAGGGTCTATAGCCAAGACATCTCTATTCAACAAGGCTATCATTTAAAATCAAAGAACAAATAAGGATATTCCCAGACAAGAAAAAGCTAAAGGAGTTCATCACCACCAAACCAGTATTACAAGGAGTGTTTGTTAGAGGAACTACTTTAAGACCAAAAAAAGGGGGGGGGGACAATTAAATGACAACAACTACATATCTATCAACAATTACATTGAAGGTAAATGGATTAAATACTCCAATCAAAAACATAGGGTGGCTGAATGGAAAAGAAAACAAAACCATTACATATGCTACCAACAAGAAACTCACTTCAGATTGAAAGACACACACAGACTGACAGTAAAGGGATGAAAAAAATTATTGCATGGAAATGGGGGAAAAAATCAGCAATAGCAATACTTATATCAGAAAAAGTAGACTTTAAAACAAAGCCTATAACAAGAGACAAAAAAGGACCCAATAATCTCACTTCTGGGTATTTAGCTGAAGAAACCCAAAACACTACATTGAAAAGACATGTATATCCATATGTTTATTGCAGCATTGTTTACAATGGCCAAGATTGTGGGGGTAGCCTGGGTGTCCATCAATGAATGAATGGATAAAGAGTGGGTGGTACATATCTGCAATGGAATATTGCTCAGCCATGGAGGAAATGGGTTCTGGCCATCTGTGGTGGTATGGATGGACCTGGAGGGTATTATGCTGAGTGGACTATATCAGACAGAGAAAAACAGATGCAGTGTGATTTCCCTTATAGGTGGCATCTAAAGCACAAAAGAAGCAAACAAACAAACAAACCAGAAACACACTCATAAATACTGAGAATATTCTGATGGTTGCCAGATGGGAGAGGAGTTGAGGGGATGGGTGAAAAAGGGGAAGGGATTAGAAGTACAAATTGGTTGTTACAAAGTTGTGATGGGGATGTTGGGTATATTATTGACCCAATAATATTGCAATAACTGTGTATGGTGTCAGATGGGTACAGACTTATAGGGGTGATGGGAGGGAGTTGGGGGTCAGAGTGAAAAAGGTGAAGTGATTAAGAAGTACAAATTGGTAGTTATAAAACAGTCAAGGGGATGGAAAATAAAACACAGGAAACATAGTCAGTAATGTGGTAATAGCTAGGTTTAGTGCAAGTTGAGTACTAGACTACTCAGGGGGATTATTCCTTAATTATACAAATGTCTAACCAATATGCTGTACACCTGAAATTAATACAAAATAATGTTAACTGTAATTGAAATCTTAAAAAAGGTGTGTGTGTGGGGGGGACATAAAGGGGGATAAGAGGATCAAATTTCCAGGTACATAAAAAAAATAAGTTAATAAACTTAACCAAGGATGTGAAGGACCTATATGCTGAAAACTATAAGACATTTTTAAAAGAAATTGAAGAAGACACAAAGAAATGGAAAGATATTCCGTGCTCATGGATTTGAAGAATCAACATAGTTAAAATGGCCATATTACCCAAAACAATATACAGAATTAATGCAATCCCCATCAAAATCCCAATGGCATTTTTTGAAGAAATACAACAAAAAAATCATCAGATTTGTTTGGAACCACAAAAGACCCCGAATAGCCAAAACAATCTTAAGGAAAAAGAACAATAATGGAGGTATCACACTCCCTGACTTTAAATTGTACTACAGGGCTACAATAATCAAAACAGTATGGTATTGGCAGAAAAACAGACACATAGACCAATGGAATAGAATTGAGAACCCAGAAATAAAACCACATAAATATGGACAGATAATTTTTGACAAAGAAGCTAAAAACATACAATGGAGCAAAGACAGCCTCTTCAATAAATGGTGCTGGGAGAATTGGATAGCCACACGCAAAAGAATGAAACTGGACTGCTATCTGTCACCATGTACCAAAATTAATTCAAAATGAATCAGACTTAAGCATAAGACCTGACACAATAAACTGCATAGAAAAAAACATAGGTACTAAACTTATGGACCTTGGGTTCAAAGAGCATTTTATGAATTTGACTCCAAAGGCAATGGAAGTAAAAGCTAAAATAAACGAATGGGACTATATCAAACTTAAAAGCTTTTGCACAGCAAAAGAAACCATCGACAAAATAAAGAGGCAACCAACTGAATGGGAGAAGATTTTTGCAAACAGTGCCTCGATAAGGGGCTAATATCCAAAATATACAAGGAACTCATGCAACTCAACAACAGAAAAACAAACAACCCAATTGAAAAATGGGCAGAGGACTTGAAGAGACATTTCTCCAAAGAGGACATACAAATGGCAAATAGACATATGAAAAAATGCTCAACATCACTAATCATCAGAGAAATGCAAATCAAAACCACAATGAGATGTCACCTCACCCCAGTCAGAAAAGCTATCATCAACAAGACAAATAGTAACAAGTGTTGGAGAGGCTGTGGAGAAAAAGGAACCCTCATCCACTGTTGGTGGGAATGCAGACTGGTGCAGCCGTTATGGAAGGCAGTGTGGAGGTTCCTCAAAAAATTACAAATAGAGTTACCATATGACCCAGCAATCCCTCTCCTGGGTATCTACCCAAAAAATCTGAAAACATTTATACATAAAGACACGTGTGCTCCAATGTTTATTGCAGCTTTGTTTACGGTGGCCAAGACATGGAAACAACCAAAATGTCCTTCGATAGATGAATGGATAAAGAAGTTGTGGTATATATACACAATGGAATACTATTCGGCGGTAAGAAAAGATGATAGAGGAACATTTGTGACAACATGGATGGATCTTGAGAGTATGATGCTAAGCGAAATAAGTCAGACAGAAAAAGCAGAGAACCATATGATTTCACTGATATGTTGTATATAAACCAAAAACAACAGATGAACAAGACAAACAAATGAGAAACAAAAACTCATAGACACAGACAATAGTTTAGTGGTTACCAGAGGGTAAGTGGGGAAGGGGATGGTAGATGAGGGTAAGGGGGATCAAATATATGGTGATGGAAGGAGAACTGACTCTGGGTGGTGAACACACAATGGGATTTATAGATGATGTGATACAGAATTGTACACCTGAAATCTATGTAATTTTACTAACAATTGTCACCCCAATAAATTTTTTTAAAAAAGTAAGTCATGAGGATGTAATATACAGCACAGGGAATATAGTCAATAATATTGAGATAAACTAGTACGGTGCCAGGTGGTGGCTGGAATTATGGTGATCACTTTTTCTAGGTATATAAATGTTGAACAGCCATGGTGTACATCAGAAACGGTATAATGTGGTATGTTAGCTATATTTTTTAATAAAAATCTTTTAAAAATAAAATGGTTACTGCTTTAATCTCAAAATGAATATAAGAAGTGGAATTTTAAGAGGAATGTATAGCAGAACTTTTAGTCTTGTAAAAACCATTATAGATGTTTAAAAATATATTTTGAAATTCAAACAAGTACTTTAAAATTGCTTCTTTTATAATATATTGAACAGCAAACCTGACTCTTAGGAAAAGAAATCTAGCTTTGCTCTCCCTAAATGTTGCAGAATAGATTTTCAAAGGTTCAAAATTTTGTAAAGTAATTTAAATAAACCAGTCATCCTGAGCATTACAGCCTGTCAAAGTAGTAAAACTGACAAAGTTTCAAATGTTAATTTTATTTTTCATTGTAGACTAGCAGCGAACATGTCATAATAATACAATGTGTAAACACTTACTTATATTTCCTTTTAAATATCATAACTTGAATTCTGCTGTGTAATTTTATTACCTGTAATAAAAAGTACAGTTCTACGAAGGGTAGGACACCTTGATACTGGCACAATGAGAGGACTTCTGACCTCCAGAACTATAAGAGAATCAGTTTGTGATAATTCGTTACAATAATGATGGGAAACGAATACAAGCAGTGTATTTTACTAAAGAAGAAATTTATCAGAGGCGGGGACTGAGAGCACGGAAGCATCAGCAAGCACAGCAGGCAGGGGCAGTGTGCCCAGGACAACGTTGATGAGAACTCCTGAGGGCATCTGAGCTCAGAGTGGGAGATGCCCAAGAGGGTTTCCTAGACTCTTTCATCTGCACCTGAACCAGCATTTCACCAAGCATGTGGTGATTTGAGGAAACACACTGGTATCCTTGACAGCAGTGTCCTAAAATCTTTACTCCTGTAATTATTTCCTAGCACTTCAAAAATCAAAAATCAAAATCACTCTGGCTATAGTGAGGAGAACAGACAGAATATGGGAAAGAGTACTAGATGTCGGGAGAAAAATTAGGAAGCCATTTCAATTTTCCAGGGCAAAAACAAAGCGTGCTTTAGTCTAGGATCATAGCGGTGGGAATGGAGAGAAAGGAATGGGTTTAAAAGATAGGAGGGTCTAGTGATGTGCAAAGAGGAACAAGATAAATGACTGCAGCCCAGGCGTGGTGGACGGCACACAGCTGACTCAGTTTCTCAGGTCTTACCATTTGCTGCCTCCAGTCTTTTCAGAGTCCAGCTGCTCTAGTCTCTGTTTGTTCTTGGGTGTCCTCCATGCCTCTTGGGTTTCTCTCCCCTCTTGCTTTAGAAAAATAGGCATCAGTGAAGTAAAAGAGGGAACAAATAGATTAATGAGGTGATGAGCAGCTGAGTGAACTGACAAAGGACTGACAGAGTGACCAGGGCAATCAATTCATGTCCCAAAATGTTCAAAGAGTGAAGAGAAACAGGCCTGAAGCAGAAGAAAAAGAAGGGCCTCCCCACTGGATGTGTCTCACAGGGGTCCCTCCCTCCCTTACCAATATCAGGGGTCTCCGTTCTTCCAGGGAGTCAGGAGCAATTTCAGCTACAACAGAGAAAGGGGGGTGGGTGGGAGAGGAAGAGGGGAGGGAGAGGAAGGTGGAGGATGGATGGGCTCGGTGGAAGCTCTACATCATCCTCTCCTCCCCTCCATGTGGCCTCTCTACACTTCCCTTTCAGATTCCCAAACCTGACTTTTAGTGGTGGGTGGATGTGGGATTCACCAACACTCCAAAAGAGATTTTCTGTAGCAGCGGTAGCGGCATCAGGAAACCTCCCAGCACCCTATAACCTGGGGTCCTCACATGTCCAGAAAGCGTCAGATCCTGGGCTGACTCCCAGCTGGAGAGACATGCTCAAGGCTCAACCATAGTATGTCAGAGCTGAGGGGTTCCAGGATTTCACTATCCTTAGTGCCTCGTTTTGCAGGTGATAGAGCAGAAGCCCCGATAGGGGAAGGAATCTCTCAGGGCCACACAGTGAGTGTAGGACTGGAATCTACCTCCAGATGCTTGCTTAGATGAAATTCATTTTCTTTGGAAGACTCCCAGGTGATGGCCACTCTCAGACTAATTACCAGTCCTGAAACTCACAGTAGCACACAGTCGGTGCTTAGTGACGGTGGTGGACTGAATGAACAATATGATGGCATACCAAACGCAGACCTCGAAGCTGGGAGTGGAGCCCAAATCCTGTCTTCCAACTGGAGGTCTCGCTCCTTTTTGGTCTAGGTGATAAGGGCCTTGGGAAGGGAAGAGGTGCTGCCATGAATTGTTTTGTAAACAGGACTTAGTGGGGTGTGAAAAGAAGATATGAGCAGGTATATCCCAGGAAATCAAGCCCAGAGGAACACAGCGCTGGACACTCAGCACTGCTGTCTCAGGCATCCCACTATCTCCCACCCTAGAAACAGAGGGAACACCTCACAGGTATCCTTGGCCAGGGTGGTCCCATGGCTGTCATCTGGCCAATCAGCATCATCCATCCTCTACAGCCACAGTGACCAATCGGGTCCTTGGGTTCAACCTTCGTGTTGGGATCCTGGGACCAGTGAAGCTCAAATTCCATTGGGATCCTGAGGGGATATGACATCATCCAGTGTCTGTTGGAAGCCATGTTGCTTCCATAAAGGGAAAGCCCACCTGAGAATGACACCAGCACAGAGGGAAGGAGGCAAAGCCAATAGGTAAGGAGAGAGATGGTTCCTGCTGACATCATCGAGCACCTAGGTAAAGCCTTGTCTGAAGCCCTCGGTCTTTAGAATTCCTGGTTACATCAATTATTTCTTCCTGCTTTGATTGTTTGCTTATTGAAGCCACGTTGGGATTCCTGTCACTGGCTATCAGAAAAGTTCTGATTGTTCATTCCAGCTGGGAAACGGAGCATCCTGGAACTGCAACAACGTGGATTTAGGCTAGCTTCCAGGAAGAACTTCCAGATAACACTGTGAGAGTCCAGTCTAAAGTGGAGATCCAAACGGGTTCAAGCGGTGTCTGCTGAGGGCCGGCTACAGGCTGGGCCACTCACGTTACCCAAATTAATCCTCAAGGGATTAACCCTGTTAAGGTCGCAACTGATGTCCCCATTTTAGAGGGCGAGACTGAGGCTCAGAGAAGGGACATAACTGGGGGAGGAAGTGTGGAGCCAGACTGCACCCCCAGATTCTGCTGCGTGTACTCTGAGAAGCCACATGATGTGTCTTGTCCATGTGACAGGGGCTAAGGCTGCCAGCCCTACACCCAGGGTACTGTGGGAGCCTGAGACTTGGTAACAGCCATGTGGCCCTTCGGTGTCTCCCCAAAGCAATTTGCACTGAAGAGAGGAAGGAGACCTTCCTTCAATGGCACCACCACACCCTCCAAGCTCCCCCAAGCCCGGCATCCCTTTCTCTTGCTTTGCTTGGCAATTGCAGGGTATGCTCATGTGACCACATGGGCAGTTCCCCATTCACAGGCCGGCATCTGGAGCTACTACAAGAGCCTTCGTCCCCACCGCACCTGGGACAGCTCCTTCCTTTAGGCCTTGGGGCCACTTGCTTCCATAAAGGGAAAGCCCACCTGCACACCAGAAGTCTTTTGCAGAAAATGCAGACAGCTCAGTCCATTTGGAATGGGATGTATTCATCACTGCCCTGTGCACCGCTCCCTTGAAGCTCAGCTCATGTACTCCTTTCTTGGCACCGTGGGCTCCTGTGAATGCTGCAGGAGAGACTGAGCTGACAATAAATCGCCAGCTCAGTACTTGAAGGAGCATGTGAGTTGAGATCTGACAGCTGGGACCTCACATTTCACATGGAAGAGGCTGTACAAGTACTTATGGATGAACAAGTAGGATGAATAAGTCTAGAGATCTAACATACAACATGGTGACTCTAGCTAACAATACTGTAGAATATAGTGGAAATCTGCTGAGACTAGAGTTCAGATCACACACACACACACACACACACACAAATACTATGTCAGGAGATAGATGCATGAATTAGCTTGACTGCAGTAATCATTTCACATATCATATTTTACACCTTAAATATATATAATTTTTACTACAAAAAAAAAAAACCCGCCCAGGTAGCTGTATCTGGGTCTGTCACCTCTACAATGGCAGGAATGACACCCCCACTAAGGTGAGGCCTAACCTTTAAATCACTGGTAATTGTTGATTTGTTCATCTTCTAAACAAGCCACCACTCTGAGAGGAAGAAGCCCACACAGCCCCATAAAGGCGGACCCAGGCCCCTGGCCATCACTAAGCTGAGCTCCCAGTGTCAGCCATTGTGAGCAGGGCCTCAGCTGATGTCACATGGGGCAGAGAGGAGCAGTCCCCTGGGTTCTGCCCAAACTGAAATCTTGAGTAAATAAATGAATGTCGTTGTTTTAGAGCACTAAATGTCAGGGTGGCTTCTCCCTCAACAGATGACCCAGACACTCCCTAACCGCTCTCCCCACACTTGCTTCAGTTTCTCAAATGCCCCTCACGTCCTGTTGGAGACTGAATGTTTGTCTCCTCCAATTGAGATATCGAAGCCCTAACCCGCAGTGTGGCTGTACTTGGAGATGGCGCCTGGGAAGAGGTGCTCCAGTGAAATGAGGTCATAGGGGTGAGGCCCTGATCCAGTAGGGCTAATGCCCTTACAAGAGATAGAGACACCAGTGCTCACTGATGTGCAGCCTCCAGAACTGTGAGAAAGCACACTGCTATTGTTTAAGCTGCCCCTCTGTGGTACTTTGATCCTGTAGCCAGAGCGACTGATACACCCTTTCCAGCCTCAGAGTCTTTGCACACACTCCTTTTCCTGCCTGGAGTGTTTCACACAGTTAACACCACCTGCCCAGCATTCACTCTCAGCAGTTGTCCCTAACGAGAGGGGCGTCTCTGACCACCCTCCACAAACTCAGCCAGGCCTCCCCGCTTCATCCCTCTCAAGGCAGCCTGCCCTTCCCCCACAGCCCGCTCCAGCTGGGCCTTAGATTTCTTTGAATCATGCTTTGACTACTGCTGCCCCCACCCAGCTTCAGCTCAGCAGAGGGCCTGCCACACAACAGTGCACCAAGTTACAAAAGACGGTGGCTTTGCCCAGGAAGGTCAGAGTACCCTTGACTCAGGAGTTCTGCTCTGAGGTACAAACACCAGTGACGAGGGAAACGTGTGACACAGCCCTGGGTCATGAGGTCCCGGAGCCCTGAGCTGGAATGGACCTTGTGTGTCAAAAAGGAGAATGGATGAGCGTGGCCCACGCAGACAACGCTAAACAGCCATGGGAATGCATGAGCCCCGGCAGCTCCCAGGAGCAGGGTGAGTCGCCCAGGCAACCAGTCCCCAAAGAGGGCACACATCATAATCCATCTGAATCTGTTAAAAGAGGCAAAATCAATGCCTCAGCTAAGAGATGGCCACCTGGGAGTTACACTCTGAGACTTAGCAGGACATTATTGTCATAAAAGTTAGGGTACGGGTCACCCTGGGGAGAGGGCTTGTTGTCAGAAGGATACCAGTGGCTTCTGGGCTGCTGACAATGTCTCATTTACTGACTAGGGTGGTGAATACAGGGGTCCATATTACAGAGGTCTTTCAACTGTGTACATGCACAGACATTCACATATGTATGCAGATATATTTTGCATGTATCTTCTGTGTGTGTGTAAGCCTGGGGGTGGGGTAGTGTGTGTGTGTGTGTATAAGGAGAAAAAAAATGGATGGCCATCTTTGAAGATGAGTCACCAGAAACATTCCACGATGGCAGCTATAGTCATTCTGGTCCTGGGTGCTGAGCCCCAGCACAGTCTCGCTGTGCTCTGGGAGTTCCCGGTCGAGCAAGCAACCAGTCACCGTGAGACTCTGTAGCTCTTGCTATAGTTAGTGCTGTCCCTGGAATCCCAGCCTGCAACATGACTGTGCTTGGGGAATGCCTGGAAGGAGCGGTGTGTACTGAGTAAGAGAAGACAGGCATTGCTGGGGCAGCATTGAAATGCAGGAGTCTTGACTTTCCTCCCAGCACTTCCAGCTGTTCTGGGCAGGGATGCCACTGGCCACACTCCCAAGTGTGCACAAATTCATGGGAATTCAGAAGGTGTAGCCTAGTGGCTTAGCCTACAGAGCACTGGACGATGGGTCAGGAGAGCCTGTCCACAGGAGGCTGGGGACCCACTGTGCCGCAGCCTGCTGGTGAATGGAGCCTGGAGTGGCAGGGCCGTGCACAAGGGCTTCTGGGTTAACCGCCTCAGCTGCCAAGGGCTATGGTCATATGACAACCCTTAAGGGCCTTGTCACTTCTGATCTCAGAAGCTAAACAGGGCTGGGCCTGGTGAGTACCAGGATATGTAGGCTTTTGCCGCTCACCTCTCCTTTTCTCCCTCTCCCTGTGTCTCTCTCCTTTGCAGTCTCTCTTCCCCCCACCCACCCCACCCCACCCCCCAAAGGTTGCTCCCTTCTTCAGCTACTCCTGGGGGTGCCCAGGGGTGGAGTCCATGTCAGGGTCAATGGTGTATGGTTTTCCAGGGAATGTGGGTCTTAGGGATGATGCTGAGATGTTGCCTTCTGGGCCTGGTGGAGGGACCAGTTGGGGATCAGAAGGACAACAGTAATTAATGCCATGAAACAGGATTCTTAAAATGGTTATAATGGCAAATTCTATATACTGTGTAGTTTCTACATTTAGAAGTAAAACTATATGTAGATCTATCTATGAATCTATCGTCTATCTATGTATCTGTCTACAGGCACACATACATGCAGAGACACATTCATGATATATCCGAGATCTGACCATTAAGTTTGTGAACTCGTCGCAAGGATGTTGCTAACCTTTTTTTGATATGAGAGGGATTATTCATTATAAATTTGTAACAACTGGACAAACGGTTCATTCACCAAGTTTACTATCTGGAAGTGCTGAAGAGACTGTAGGAAAAAGTTAGACAACCTGAACTTCTAGCCAACAACTCATGGCTCTTGCCTCACGACAATGGACCAGCTCATACAGCACTGTCTGTGAGGGAGTGTTTAGCCTGTAAACAAATAACTGTATTGGAACACCCTCCCTACTCACCTTATCTGGCCCCCAATGACTTCTTTCTTTACCCAAAGATAAAGGAAATACTGAAAGGAAGGTACTTTGATGACATTCAGGACCTCAAGTGTAACGTGACGACAGCTCTAATGGCCATTCCTGAAAAAGAGCTCCAAAATAGCTTTGAAGGGTGGACTGGATGCTGACATTGGTGCATAGCTTCCCAAGGGGAGTACTTTGAAGGTGACCATAGTGATATTCAGCAATGAGGTATGTAGTACTTTTTCTAGGATGAGTTCACATACTTAATTGTCACAGCTAGTATATCGCATAGAATGAAAAATTCTTAAATCAACCAAAGGAATGAATCACATGCAGAAACATGGATGAGCCTTGAAACATGAATCTAAGTGTAAGAAGCCAGACATAAAGGCTAAATATTGTACAACTGCATTTCCATGAAATATTCAGAATGGGCAAATCCATAGACACAGAAAGCGTGTTGGTTGTTGGCCGGGGCTGGAAGAAGGCTGGAATAGAAGTGACTCTTTAATGAGTATCGGGTTTCTTTTCGAGATGGTAAAAATGTTATTGAATTAGATAATGGTGATGGTTGCACAACTTTGTGAATAGACTCTAGGTAACTGAACTGAACCCTTTAAAAGTGGTCATTTTGTGGCATGTGAATAATATCTCATTTAAAAAACCTGTGATGAATGAATAAATACACATATACATAAATACATTTTTAAAAAGAGTGAACGCAGGCATGCCTATTATTTGGAGTGCTTTCTTTGCTTCCTGCACTGTTAACCTCTGTGGAGATGGAGGAAGACCTCCCAAAGGAACACAGCACTTGGAGAGCTTGCCCTGTGTAGCAAGGGAGTCGGCCACCACCGCCTGCTTTTGGCAGAGACCGAAAGACAGGGGAAGCAGTGAGAAAGCTCCCTGGTGTAGACAAAGGAAGGCACACGGTGATAAGAGGTCATTGGCATGGCTAAGCTGGAGGTGGGCTGCCTAGAAGATGGGCATCCTACCTGACTGCTTAGGGGAACATACCTGGCTTTCCTCCATGTGGTTCTAAGTTGGAAGCGGGATTCAGAATGAGGAAGCTGTCACTCATTGGCTGAGTCCTAAGCAGCTGGGCTGATTGCTGTGGAGACTGTGGTCTGGCCCTCTGGGCTGATGGCTGCATGCAGGCTGTGGTTCAGGTGTTCACCTGCTGGAGCGAGTGCTTCCCCGGCTCCCAGGCAGATTTAGGAAACGCCATGGACTGAAACCCTTTCTTTATCAGCTTCCATAGGTCAGACACTTGTTTGTGGATAAACTTTATTTAGTTATTTAGTGAAAACAGTTAAGTTCAAACAATGGTAATAATTGCAATAATGTGTAACAGTGGTGGTTTTTATTATCACTATAAACCTCTGGAGTTTTTTCCTCACTAATGTCCAGCCTAGATGAGACCTGATAACTGCTGAGAAGGTCAAGGAGAAAAATGGGATAAGCAGTCAAAGGCACACCACTCCCGGGGGCTGCACAATCCTGTCCGGTCCACCATTTGTCATGTTTCTTGGCCTCTGGCATCCTCCAAGACCATCCACAGGTGCAGAGGCCATCCATGCATGCAGAGACCATTCGATTCCCTGTCTCCTGAGTGAGAGAGACATCTAAAACTTTCCTGGAGGAACCTCCTACCACTAGACCCCACATGAGGCCACGGCCAGGTTTGGGTTGTCCTCCAGATCCCTCATAGCATGTCAGTCCTCTTTCCTAAAAAGATTTTCCATTTAGTGACTACAATGACCAGCCCCACAAACCATGGCCAGGCCCTTTGCTCCCAGCTTGCTTTCCCATGTTAGTATGGGTCTGTCCACTGTGGTGAAGGAGACCCTTGTGTGTTTGCCAACCTGCAAGTGCCACACTCAGGAGGGGACCTGTGAGAATCCCCCATATGTCTATGAGTCCTCTCCATGGGTTTATAACTAAGGATATAAAGAAAAAAAAACACATTGAGACTGGTCAGATGGGTGAATATGCAAAACAGGATAGCCCCAAACCTCTGTGTGTCAGTCAAAAAACAAGAGGGATGTCTCAGCCATGAAGCTTCCCCCCGGAGGACCGAGGGGCCCACATACCTATCTCCCCAGTCCAGAGTACTGGTGCTGGGAAGATGAGCCCAACAACATCTGGCTGTGAAAAACTGTGGATTGCAACCATTTGGGTGGGACAGCTGCAGGAAACCCAAATGTCCTTTTAAATGGCCCATTTTACAGAATCTTTCAATAGAAGTCACCCACCTTGGGCTCCAGTGGAGGGACAGTAACTTGGGGGAATGTCAGAGATGTATGGGGGGCAGATTAAGGTGTGTGGCTTCCTAGAAAGGTCTGGAAGACAGTCACCATTTTCCATATGTGGGGTCCTTCTCCCATACAGCTAGGAGGCAGGTGCCATCTTTCTTGTGTTGAGCCTATCCCCACAGGCCCAATCTGAATCTGAATCTGGCTTGGTGAGCTCCATTCAGTCTACCCTGCTGACTCACTTGGACCCTGCCCTACCCAACTCGCCCAACATCAGAGCCACTTTATTTGCGAGCAGCCAGCCCCACTCAAATTGCACTCTCTTGGAAAACTATGGGAGTCGACAGACCCCAGGCAGGCAGCTACAGGCCTCAGTGTGCTCTAAGACTTTTGCTGAGTACCTCCAGGCTCAGCAGTGCCACCAAACCAGAGTCTACATTAACCTGCTGACAAACTCTTCCCACTCTAGTAACTCCCTGAGAACCTACCTCACCCAACTCACATACCTCATGAGGCTTTATGAGTGGCTGAAACTTAAGGCAGCAGGCAGGTGGCAGCAGGCCTTGGGGTGTCCTGGCATTTTGTGGAGCTACCCCAGGCCCAGTACTTGTGGCTGATGTTCTTGTTTCACAGCATGACCTCTCCCCCATGCCTCCAGGGTTAGCACAGACAGCAAACAACTGTAGATTGGTTTGTAGTTCCTACTAGATATTCCCCGGCTGGTCACAGGCAGTGGGTGACCTGGGCCTGCACCAGAGCCCCACTCAAGAAGCCACAGAACCAACATTCTTGGAGGTTGACTCAGATCACAGTGGAGCACTGGCAAATTAGCCCCACAAGCGGCACAAAAAAAGAGCGGTCTCAAAAGTCACCAGAGCCCACTGGGGCGAATCCCACTTGGTGGGTTAAGCTCCCCACATAATAGCCCATAAGCTGTGGATGTGGCCGAATCCTACAACCAATCAACCAACATGCCAACAGCAATCAAGGCTCAACTATACCAGGAGAGCACACACAACTCACACAAGGGACACTACTGGAGCACCTGGCTCAGGTGACCAGGGAGACTGTGCCACTGGGCCCCACAGGACCTCTACTACATAAGACCACCCAGTAAGACTGGGAGACATCACAGCCCTACCTAATATGGAGAAACAAACACAGAGAGGAAGCCAAAATGAGGAAACAAAGAAATACATCCCAAATGAAAGAACAGGAGAAAACTCCAGAAAAAGAACTAAACAAAATGGAGGCAAACAATCTACCAGATACAGAGTTCAAAACAATGATTATGGGGCCAGCCCGGTGGCTCAGGCAGTTGGAGCTCTGTGCTCCTAACTCCGAAGGCTGCTGGTTCGATTCCCACATGGGCCAGTGGGCTCTCAACCACAAGGTTGCCAGTTCAATTCCTCGACTCCCACAAGGGATGGTGGGCTGTTCCCCCTGCAACTAGCAACAGCAACTGGACCTGGAGCTGAGCTGCGCCCTCCACAACTTAGACTAAAAGGACAACAACTTGAAGCTGAACAGCACCCTCCACAACTAAGATTGAAAGGACAACAACTTGATTTGGAAAAAAAGTCCTGGAAGTACACACTGTTCCCCTAATAAAAAGTCCTGTTCCCGTTCCCCAATAAAATCTTTAAAAAAAAAAGAAAAACAATGATTATAAGGATGCTCAAGGAACTTCGTGAGAACATCAACAAAGACATCCCATATTTTGCTGTGTATAATGTGCTCCCATGTATAATGCATATCCATGTTTTTGGCCCAAACTTTCAGGGGAAAAATATTTCGTTTTAATTTTTTAATTCAAATTTGTATTTGTTTACATTTACATATTTGTTTTCTGTATTATAAAGGAATTTTACCATTTATTTTTAACATATTATGGTACAAGAAATTTTATGTAACAAATAAATACAGAACACAAGAACAGATAAAAGGTACAAGACATTTCATGTACAGGTAACAAATTCATGATATTTACACATCATAAGGCCAAGAACTTCATTGTTGCAAATTCAACAAAACCAGTTATCATATTCCAAGGTATTATTTTGCATACAGATATTGTTATTGATTTCTAGAGTTACACTTTTAACTCATAAGCATAAATAAAAGAGTTAAAAATATTCATATACATACAGAATTAATACTACTCATGTATAACGCACATCCTTATTTTTCCCTCACAAATTTGGGCAAAAAGTGTGCATTATACTCTGCAAAATATGGTATCAGGTATAAAAAAGAACCAGTCAGTAGTGCAAAATACAATCACTGAAATGAAGAATGCACTAGAAGGAATCACCAGCAGACTTAATGAAGCAAAGGATTGAATCAGCAATTTGGAAGACAAGGTAGCAGAAAACACCCAATCAGAACAGAAAATAGAAATAAGGACTCAAAAAAATGAAGAGAGCTTACGAGACATCTGGGACAACATCAAGAGTAACAATATTCACATCATAGGAGTACCAGAAGAAGAGAGAAAGCAAGGGGTTGAGAATCTATTTGAAGAAACAACGACTGAAAACATTCCTAACATTGTATGTCTGAAGGAAATAGACATACAAGTCCAGAAAGTGCAGAGTCCCAAACAAGATGAACCCAAACAGGCCCACACCAAGACATATTATAATTAAAATGGCAAAGATTAAAGACAAAGATAGAATCCTAAAAGCAGCAAGAGAAAAACAGTTAGTTACCTACAAGGGAACTCCCATTAGATTCAACTGATTTCTCAACAGAAACTTTGCAGCCCAGAATAAATGGCACAAAATATTCAAAGTGATGGAAAACAAGGACTTATACCAGACAAAATACTTATACCAGACAAAATAGACTTTAAAACAAAGGCTATAACAAAAGACAAAGAAGGACCTAGTAATCCAACTTCTGGGTATTTATCCAAAAAAAACCAAGGCATACTTCAAAGGGGACATATGGATCTATATGTTCATTGCAGCATCATTTACAATAGCTAAGATATGGAGGCAACCTGGGTGTCCATCAATGGATGAATGGCTAAAGAAGAAGTGATACATATATACAATGGAATATTACTCAGCCATAAAAAAGGAATGAAATCTTGCCATCTGCAACATGGATGGACCTACAGGTTATTATGCTGAGTGGAGTAAGTCAGAGAAAGATGTATGCCACATGGTTTCACTTATGTGTGGAATCTAAAGAACAAAATAAATGAACAAACAAAACAGAAACAAACTCATAGATACAGAGAACATTTTGAGGATTTGCCAGATATGAGTAGGGTTGGAGGTATGGGTGAAAAAGAGGAAGGGATTAAGGAGTACAAATTGGTACTTACAAAATTGTCATAGGGATGTAGGGTATAGCATAAGGAATATAGTCAATATTGTAATAACTATGTATGGTGTCAGATGGGTACTACCTTTATCGGGGTGATCATCTCATAAGCTATATAACTATCTAATCACGATGTCATATACCTGAAACTAACATAACATTGTATGTCAACTGTAATTGAAAAAGTTTAAAAAAAATTTTTAATAAAAAATTAAAGAGACAATAAATAAAAACCTTTTTTTGTTTTTTCAGTATTAATGGAGGCAAGTGATGAGGTCCCACCTTTGGAAGAATCATAAGTTTTCTCAATAGGATAAAAGAAGAAAAGGAAAGAGTTAAAGTGAGGCCAAACAGAAAAATATAATAAAGACAAAGAAAAATCACCAAAAAACTAAGATGTCCAAAAAAAGAACTTACTGTCATTAAAGAGAGCACTTAAATAACCAAGAGATTGTAGGTTCAGTAAAAAATACTGCTGGATAGATTTGCACAAACTAAATATGGACTAAATAAAACTGACCTTAACTACTTCTTTATTTAAACTACATATAGACAACAGTACTATTTTATCTGGAAAGGTAGCTCACTTTACAACATTCTTTTCTTCTTAAGGGAGTTCCTCATACTTCAGTACTACAACTCAGGTTCTACTCAACCCATTTAACAAAAATAAGAAGATGACAAGCCTTCTAAAAGATGAGTAAAAGGTACAGAGAATATTAAAAGCTATAAGAAAATACAAGGGACAACTTTATAACAATATTCTTCCCTTGAACATTTTAAGCAGAGCTATTTCAAAGTCCATGTCTAGTGATGCCATTATTTATACTCTCTGTGGGTCGTCTTTATTATTTATTGTTTCTCTTGTTTTTCTTTATTACCTTGTCTTGTCTCTTCATCTGCCTGGTTATTTTTTTATTGAGTGCCAGATATTGCATATGAAATAATTATAAAAGTAATTTGAGGCTTAGAATTATGAGTCTCTCTTGAGAGTTTTCATTTGCTCTGTCAGGCTACTGTGGTACTAGTTATCTTGTATCATCTAATCCAATCAGGTGTTTAAGTTATTCAAATCTATACTTTAAGGACTTCTGATTTTGGCTAAAATCTGTACACTTGTTCCACCTTATCTCTTTCTTAAAACTCATGTAACAACCATGACTGTAGTGAGTTTCCTGTTTTTTATCTTCCTACTCAAATCTCCTAACTTAGGCTCTAGGGCAGCCCAAATCTTGAAACTACACAGCACGTGTGAACAGAAAAACTCCAGGAGAAACTCTTTTCTTCTATTTAACGGAACATATAGGGGGCCCTGCAGGATTGTTAATGTAGAGGGAAAACCCCACTTTTTCCTTTTATTAAATTCCTGACCCTGACATTTGGCAACTCATGGAGCTGCACTCTTGGAACAGAGCAGCAGTGGGGAGCTTCCTAGAACTCAGAGAAAATCTTTCTCTGTTGCAGAAGAACTGGGAAAAGGAGTCCTATGATTTGAAAAATGTTGGGGGAATCCCTATTAATTGTTTTCTCCCTCTTTTCTCTCTACCCTTTGTTCCCAAGGCAGACCCTGTTATGATAAGTATGGAACAGCATAGAAAGGCCATAACTCCAGCTCTCTAAGGACCATGAGAAGGGGCCCTTGAGAGCTAGAGAATATGGGGAAATCATAGAAAGGAGAGAGCTGGAGAATGGATCCTCTAAATCTGTGTACGAAGTCACTTCTGAGATCTTCCTAGTTAGGAAACAGCATAGTAAACGTTTTGAGAACTAAACTATGGTGTAAACCATTGCTCATATCCCATACTAGCCTCTGGGCCACACAAGGGGTGGATCCAAATAACACTGTGAAGTCTTTAAATACTGAATAAACATTAGAATCACAGCACAGAGATGGCAGATTGGGGTTTGCCATCTCTGCTAAAACTGAAGATCAAATTATCCAGAGGACTTAAACAGAGCCTCATAACATAATATTTAAAACAGCCAAAAAAACAACTTAGAATTACTTGATATGTAAAGAATAAGGAAATTCTCAACAACTCTCAACAGAAAAGATAATCAATAAATAGAAACTCAGAGCTGACCAGATGTTGAATTATCAGTTATAGGCCTACACATGTTTATAACAAAATAAGGAGGAACATGCATGACAATTATTCTTGTTGGCTCTCATCCAACCCCTACCCCCAACCACACGTGTATACTGATCAGTGTGTGAGACTTGGTCAGATACTAAACTCTTAAAAGCTTACTTCATAAAGAGGGATGGTGCTCCACTCTAGTAACCAGACTCAACCTAAAAATCATAATTACAAGTTACAATTTGTCTAGCATCTACTATGTTTTAGTACTTTAGATGCACTCTTTCTACTTTTTCCACTACCTTTTGAGGTGGGTAATAGCTCCATTTTTAGATTAGAAAACTATGGCTCAAACAGATTACTTGTCATAGGTCAAACAGTTAATAAATGGGTGAGTCAGGGTTAAAACTTAAGTCTAGTTGTTGCCAAAACCCATGCTTTTTCCACTATGCCCTGTTGCCTCTCTTCTGAGGAAGACACTATGGAAAGAATTCTTTTGGCACCTCTCAGGGAATAGGATACTATGTCACTAGGAAGATTTTCTAGCCAAGATCTTGGTGCCTATGATGATTCATATTTAGATCATGTTCCTTGAGAGTAGGGAAAGATAGCTGTAAGCAGCTGGTTTTAGCATCGGAGAGTTGTAAAGAAAGTTCTCAGGGAAACCAGCCAATAATATTGTAGGAAATCTCAGAGGTCATAAAGGCTATTTATTCTCCCCACAGCTAAAATTTCACCTTGCTGAAATTTTCTTTCCACTTCCAGCCATAATGAAGGTTAAAATGTTTATAATTAAATAACTATAAGAAAAATTCTGAGAAATTCTACAGGCTTCTGATTCCGGCACCCCCAAGCCAACCCTTTTCAGATAACTACACAGTTAGAAAGCTGAATCTTAAACAGTGGGCCTGGACATCTAGACAGAATGAAGTGCCAACATATTTTTCAGCCCATAGCAAGAAAAAACTGGTCAAGGACAGACACACAATCACACGCTTTCAGTTGTATATATGTGGAATAAGATACACTCTTTGTGCCACAGCCTAAAAAAATCAGATTTTGCCTTTTTCCCCCCCGTCTGAGAGCTGTGAAGAGAGATTCCAGTTAAGGAAACCAATTATTCAGAGTTGCCAGTTGAAAATGGCCTAAACCTCAGAGGATCTGGATTCTCAACCCAGTATTGCTGCTAACAAATCATGAGTAGTTGCTTAACTTCTCTGAGCATGTCTCCCCTCTATAAACGTTCACATTTGAATCAAGTACCTTTGACATCCTCTCTAGCTGAAACATTCCAGAAAGCTTATTGGAGGTCTCGAAGAAGAGACCATTACTCCCTGTGTTTGAAGTTAGCTCTAAATTACTGTGGAGTTCTCGCTCCTGCCTCTCTGTTGAAACTTGTGCCTGTAGTATGTGGTCGAGTTAAAGTACAATCACTGGGTGCTGCTGTACAGAGCATATAAAATGTATTACATATGTTGGATTGAGGTTTGCAAAACAAGTTGTTTACTAGTAGGGCCAGGTCTATGGCCACATATGTTTGAGACTGATAAGAGTGAAGTAAAAAACATTTTTGTGTAAACTGAGCTTAACAAAATTGAGTGATATGCACCTTTACCTAAACAACTTCTGGTTATCACCTAAGAGGTAAAACACTCCTGGCAAACAACTTCTGGTTACCACCTAAGAAGTAAACAAATCCAAGGAAAAGAGGACAAAAGCAGAGCTCCAGAGCGATGCTGTGAGCTGTCTGGGCACTTGGCTAAGACCCTCCATGAGTCTCTGGATGAGACACTATCCGACAGAGTCCTCTGAGAGTGGCAAGCCGCCACACGGGACTCTCCAAAGTTCTCCTTGCAAGACCAGCTTGCCTCACACCCAACATGGGCCCAGTCGCCTCTCCTGGACCAGGGACCGTCACCACCTTGATTGACTCTGGGATTTGGTTCTTTATTAGATTCTATTCTACTCTGTATAACCTTCTGTGCTTACCAGAGCATTGGCCTCTGGAGGGATATTGGCTTCCAAATAAAGCTGTGTTACTCACTCTATGTGAACCTGTGTGCCAGGACTTTGTTCCCCACTCGTGTCACAAGTACCATGCAGGGACCTAGGGCCCTGCAGAGGGATTAAGGTCCCCTTGACTCTCAGGAAGAGACTTAAATGTGGCGACTGCCGTTACAGGCGCTCGCAGCAGTGGCCCAAAGTGAAGCCTTCATTTGAAAGGATTTTTATATTATTATATTTCCTATAAGTCAAAGGTTTTCGCCACATTGAAACTGGCAACAATAGATTACACCCCTTCCCCTTTCTTCTTCTATATTACTTCATGAACCTTAATCACACAGATATGGCTACAAAAACCTTGATCTCAAACACTTTGAAGTCATAAAATAGTAAAACTAAAAGTTATAAAATATGATCTGCATTAGTCAGGGTTCTCCAGAAAAACAGAACCAATATTGTATTCTTTACCTTCCCCAAAAGAGAAGGTAAAGTCTTTGGTGATATTTACTCTTCTCCTTGATATCCCATAACTTAAATACTGTAATGGAAAATGAACAATACTTAAATTATATGATATAAAGTCAATATATCTTATGTTACATGATAAGAGAATGAGGGAAGAAAACAAAGATTTTACATATATGAGTATATAAAGGTATATATATATATATATTTATATAATCTTTGTTTTCATCCCTCTTATTCTCTCATCATGTAGCATGAGCTAAATTGACTTTATATATCATATATATGATATATATCATATATATATGACAACAGAGGTTTTGTGTATGTGTGTGTGTGTGTGTATGTGTGTGTGTGTGTGCATGTATTTAAACAGGTTCATAATGAAATAAAAAGGAATACTCATGACAATTACAATCTTCATTTCTATAACTGGTCACATGCTTATAGCTGGTATTTGTAACTACCTTCTTCTACTACCCATTCTGGATTTTTTTGTTGATGAAAGAGTTAAGAAACACAACGATTTCATTGACATGGCTAGAACTTGATTTCATTTTACCAAAGAGTTCTAACAGCCTCAGGGAAACTCCAAACAAAATTTGAATAAATGTTTCTCTTCCCAGAAAATGTAAGGCATTATAATAAAGGGTTATAACCAGTTGTAATTAAAGTGATTAATAACATATACAAATTCATATTTCAGGGCTCAGTTCTTTTTTCATTGGTACCCAGACAGAAAAAAATGTTGGTACCTTTTTTCAAGTCATCATATACAATATTCAGAAGAACACTTGCCAGCTTTGAATAACAAATAAACAATAGTGCATCAAAATATATGTCCTGATGTCAGGTACTACTACATTATTTTCTCCCAGCAGACATACTCCTTCCTTCATTCTCATCTTCATAGATAAGGGGTTGTGAGGTTTGCACAGCTAAATCTGGAGCATTGGGCTTGCTTTACCTTTTCACTGTAGATAGAAAGGATGTCCCTTTATGTTGGGATATTAATTTGCATATTAAATACAGCCTCTACCAAAAGTCCATACTAATTATTATGTTTTCAAAATAAGTGTGTTTGGGTCACTGAAAATATCAGGAAAAGAGGAAAAAGAGAATATGGAATCAAGAACAGAGAACTTTAAGGAAAATATATCTTGCTATACATTTCTTTCTCAGGAAGAGAATGCTTTATGGCTCAGAGGCCAATCAACAATAATATTAAAAGTCACAGATATGATCTTTCATAAGTGATATTCAAAATGAACAGGTCCAAAAATCATCATTCAAATCAGTAACATATGGTTTAGGTCATTGTATATCTCAGTCTCTCAAATTGCATATGACTCATTTTCAAAATCAAGGTTTGATGGCAACATCACATGTGACAAAATCAAATCTTACAAGCTTAGCTTCGCGCTTACTGTTTGTCTGCACCATGAATGTGATCCCAGTCATTCTGACAGGGTGGGAACGGGAAGGGCAAGATCAGCTTTCATGTTAAATTGTCAGATAATCACCATGAAACCTCTGAATAGTTGAAAAGTTTGCCACTGTGAAGACAAATTCACTCGGGACTTGGCAGGATGTATGTGTTTGCATGCATGATATCATTAGGCATGCCATCACTGTAGACACAGCACATGTTGAAAATAGACTTTTTTCCCTCCATGGCCTTTTTGAGTCTGTGTCAGGGGATCATGAAGTAGGTAAATGGTTGGAAGAGAAGCAATTTACAGTTAGATCTGAGTCAGATAATATGAACCGCAGCTTGTGAACACTGCTGCCACACCAATATCACATCATGCAGACCCTGGGTAGAATGGCTGCTGCTGAGAAAACTCATTTTCACTTTACCTACCCAGGGAGAAAGTAGCAAAGTTCTGAATTTTTTAAATATCAGATCGAAAGTAAAGATTGCTTTATGCTGATTTTCAATCTTGGGAAGCAAAGGAAAAAGGTGAGAGTGAAATGCGACCATCATTTGGGAAGATCTACTAATATTTAATGTTTCTAAAGCTATTAAAATTCAAATGACAGTTACAACATTTTCTTTGATAATATATCAAAATAGAACTTTTGCGTACAAGCTGATATACTACCTAACCTCAGGTTTAAAAAATAACTTTTATTAAGTGTATCTATAGATGGGGTCTGAATCTGCAGATACAAAGAAGCACACTTGTTCGGGAGAGAATCTGTAGATCCAACGCAGAAACTGACTGGAAATGGAGAGTGGAGGGTGCAAGCAGAGCTTTCCCTGGAGACATGGAGAAGAAGAATGTTAATTTGTCATTCAAGAGGATGGGGTTGAGAACTCTGTGATCCTCTGAGAAAGTGAAAATGTGTAGACTTTGCCTTCCAACCAGTGCTGAAATCCTTGATAATGTTAGAAATGCAAATCCTGGGGCTGGAGGATGTTGTAGATTAGTGGTTCTCAAACCTCAGTGACTATAAGAGTCAGCAGGAGATCTAGTTCAAAATGTAGCAAACCAGACCCCACTCTGAGAGATTCCATTTCAGTGGTTTGGTACAGGAACCTGCAATTGAATAAGTGCTTCAGATACGGTAATTCAGGTGGTCCTTACATTTTGAGAAATATGCTGTACTCTTCATGAGTAAAGAATCTGTGAATCCCCAACTTTCACAAAGTGTTTTATTTCCCCTCTTAAAAGAGATAGCATTGAAATAGTAGCAGCAGCACTACCTACCAATAATCCTGAACACTATGTTCCAAGCATTATAAACACTTTATTTGTGTTATAATAATATTAATTACCATTTATTGAGTATTTACTCATTACCAGGCACTGTTATTTAATTAAACACAGGATATCTAAATAGTATATACTTTAACCTCCTTCTTACAATGAAAGTATTATTCTCTATTTTTATAGCAAAGGAAATGGTGGCTCACAAAAGTTCAATGACTTGTCTAAGGTCACATACTAGTAAGCAAAATAGAGTCTCTGAATTCAAAGACTGTGCTTTTTCCAACGCTTTATTCTGAAAATGATCTAATGAGCGGGAGAGGAAAAGATCTCCATGTGACAAATTCCTGCAAGTGTGTATAGCTAGCCAGTGCTGTAGATGGAGCTGTCGTTTCCAATTAATCCCCACAGACACATTAAAAACAGCTTAAACAGCCATAAATATTCTTGTCCCTTCTTATAACTGCTCAGTCGGCTAACAAAGAAAAGATGATTCCAGGGTTTTGTTTCCCACTCCTGGGAAACAGAATTGTGTAAATTGCACACTCTATATTATTGAGCTGTGGAGTGATGAAAGTGTTTGTCTGGAAGCCTCTGTTATATGCCATTATGCCATATCTTTGGCTCTTTCTGTCCAGTGTAAGGGACGTGTGTTCTGCCCTAGAATCACTTGTATAATAGCATAGAGGAGCAGCCATAGTGATTGGAAAGAGCTCTGCCTGATGTGGGTAGGAGAGATCTGAATTTGCCTCTCAGCTCTGCCTCTCAGCTCTGCCTCTCATGAGCGTTTGGGGGCTGGTCTTCTGTCAGTACTGAGCCTCAGTCTTCTCACTTATAAGGTATGAATGAAAATTAATACTTAAAAAAATAAAAGAGAATTAAACAAAATAAGTTCCTAGGACACAGTAGGTGTGCAATAAGTTTTGTTTAAGTATTCTCTTTATAAACAAAGTTTAAACCTAATTTTATGCAGCTTGAGAAATGGAAGTTTCTCTAGTAACACCCTGTTTTTAGATGAACTCAAAAATATGCTCAACACTTGGGCTTTGATGAGCCACTCATAAACATGTCAAACTGTTCAGGGTGGTGATAGAGACAGATCAAAAGAAGCAAGCATCATGAATACTTTATAAAGAAGCAAACTGCCTCTGGAAAAGCTCTTTCAACTGCCTAAAGTCTAAGAGAAGTTTGGTTTGCTCATTACTGTACTAGAACTTTTAGAACTACAGATTTCATGCCCCCCTCTTTGTTACACCATGGTGAGCACAGGTCGTGCATCTAATCATAGAAATGAGTACATGTCTATTCCAAACATTTTTATATTGAACCAAGCATTTATTGATGTGTTCAATAGATATTTATCTAATGATGATGATGGTGCTAGGAACTAAAATTCAGCATTGAAGAAAGTCGCCACAGGCAACAAACAAACATGGGAGAGACACACAAACAAACCACACAATGTGATAAGTGCTACGAACATGTTGGCATGAGACTCAGAGAAGGAAATTATCTGGGGAGAACTTCCAAGAGGTAGTAATACCTATCGGCAATCTTAACAAATGAATTAATGAGGAAAAGAAAGAGGAAAGTTCAGGCAAAGGGAATAGATGTGTGAGGTCACAGCACTATGAGAGAGCATGGCATACTTGAAAACTACAAATAGTAGGAAATGGTTGCAAGGGAGGGGTCGGGGCGGGACATGTGGGACAAGTAAACAAAGGAGATGCTACAGGTAGTCGTGGATCCGCTAAGAAGGAGCTTCAGTGCCAAAACTATTTTAGAAGACAGTCTGGAAGCAGGAAAATTATAAAATACATCTAAGAGAATGATAGGTAAATATTTCGGAGGAAAAGGGAACAGAACCAGTTTAGTTTATTTTGAGCCTAACTACTTTCTGGGTATTCTATGCATTCAGGGCAGGATTCTCGGTAGTGGGATTTCAAGGTGGTAACAGACATACCCTGCCTGCTGAGGAAGGCTCTGAGACCACGTGCAAGAATGGCATGGTTCATGTGCCAAAATGGTTGTGGAGACAGGTGGGACTGACAGAATTATGTCTCAGAGGAGCAAAGGGGACAGCTAAGCAATAAGAAAATAATAATATTGAAAAGGGGGTTATCCCCTTAAGATGCCTTCTAGATTGATTGATAGCCCCAAATTAAAAGAGAAAAATGGAAGCACTACTATTTTATTACAATTTCCACATGACCCTGTCCGGATCAAAAGTGGAAAATGTGATTTTGGAAGCTGATCAGGTTGGAGTGCCTTGGGGTTCTTTTATTAGAGCTATGACTTAGGCATGAATTATCTGGATAATTTCTTATGCCCATAAAACCAACTATATGGCAGTCCCAGGGAGAGGAGTTGGTGACCAGATATGGTGCTGGGACTGCTAGAAACTGATAAAAGCTTGTGTATTTTCTCAGTGTAAGAAAATGGACAAAAAAATATGGTGATGGAAGGAGAACTGACTCTGGGTGGTGAACACACAATGGGATTTATAGATTATGTAATACAGAATTGTACACCTGAAATCTATGTAATTTCACTAATAATTGTCACCCCAATAAATTAAAAAAAAAGAAAATAGACAAAAATGGAATGTTTCAAAAGGTGTCCAATTTAGTAGTCAGTTTAGGGAAGACTGGAAGAAAAGCCTAAGCTAGCACTACAAGAGATATTTTAAAAAGAGAACCTCTTTTTAAAATTTGAATGCTTGGTTGGCATTGTAATATTAGCAGTTCAACTTTAAGATGTGCTGGGATCTTGGCAACCCAGGGCTTACGGCAAGAAGAGACCATCACCCAACAGAGAGCTGCTCAAAGGGTGAGGTGGTAAGTGGGGAGAATTGACCTCGCTACTATGGATGAAGGTGGAGAGATGTTCCCAGGCCCAGTCTAAGCTCTGTGCAAGCTCGGACGTGGTTTGGACAATTGTTGGTGGCAGGAGGTCCCTTCCAGTGAGTGAGGCATGACAGTGAGGGACCCTAGAGGTGGTCTAACTTGGAAATCAGGCAGAAGCAGTCAAAATCTTGAGATCTGCCCTTATGCGACATAACTTCTGCCAGTGGCTAGAGAGGCACTCTGTGCTTCAGCTATGCAGACACTTCCAGTTTCCTGAATTTGCCATGCTCTCTGACCTTTGGATCTTTATTTCTGCTGTTCCCTGCCTGAAATCTCTCTGTCATTCTCCTGTCAAAGAACTTATCATGCCATTATAACTGCATGTTCATATATCTGTCTCCCCCACCAAATCATATGCTCCATGAGAATGGGGCTTGTCTGTCTCATTCACCATTTATCCCCAGTGTCTAGTACAATGCCCACCACATAGTAATTTCACAATAAGTACTTGTGGAATGAATGAATGAATGAATGAATGAACTAAAGAGAAAGAAGTTAGGGAAAGAAGGATCAAGCCCCTGAACTGGAACTGTAGTTAACAACTGTGATTCATGTTCTGGTTCAGAGGAGAGCTATCTTGTTTGGGAATAATTAGCAGCATTTGAGTGGGTGGAGCCAACACTGAGGGTGTATTGTGATGATTCAGGGTAACTGAGGTCCTAGGGAAGGTACCTGAGGTCGCAGGAGATTTATAAGTCAGACTGGAATTTAGTCATAATGACTTGGACTCCACATAATATGGAAGAAATTAGACATAATTGCAGCCATATAACTGAGATTGCTAATGTATGGCCTACCTGCAAAGGTGGCCCCCATAATGTGGTCTATAAATGGGTCCTATCAGTAGATCCCATCACCGGAATTTAGGAAGAGAAAGGCAGGAGAAATGAGGTGAGGACTGACAAGTGAAGAGAAATTACAAAGAGAAGTATAACTGTTACCTTTCTCTAATTAGAATGCTAAAGAATGTGAGGGTCAAAACTTAGAGTTAAATGCTTTGGAGAGCTATAACGAAGCATAATTTGCATACAGTCTCCTACAGAGATTAAGATGAGACTTTTGTCATCCTAGCTTCACCACTGATATCTGGATAGTGAGGTGTATGACCCTCAGTTCCCACATCTGCTAAGTGGCATAATGTGTGGAAAGTGCCTAGAACAAGGTTTCGTATACAATTGATTCAACAAACAGTACCTATCGTAAATGTTTATAGGTACTAGGACAGACTGAGGTGAAAGGATTGTTGTCACTTGTTTTGTTCGTTGCCCTCCCCACCACTACGCACACACCATCTCAAACACATACACTAGCATCAGTAACTTCTCTGAGGTTTGTTGGTTTTTGAGAAAGGGAAAGACCAGTAACCATGTACCAAGGGCCCTAGAGCCGTATGCCTGCCTATGAGTAGGCTGAACACTAAATCACTGACAATGGCACGTCCACACGTGGAATCTGACTCTGAAATTAGGAGTAGGACATTAAGGACCCTGCTGCCATTTCTCAATTTTGGCTGGGAACCCATCACAATAACAGTACTTTTCCTTTAGCTGTATCAGGGTTCTTAAACCTGGCTATACATTAGAATCATCTGAAATCCTTTTGAACAAGAATACTGCTCAGTTTCACCCCAGACCAATCAAATGAGAAACTCTTGGGAATAGGCTCACGCTTGAGTTTCTAAAAGCTCCAGGTGATTCTAACGTGCTCATCCATGGACCACAGATGCACTGGCATACCTAGGAGCTTGTTTAAAATGCAGGATCTCAAGCTCTAATCCAGACTGAATCAGAATCAGAATTGAATCAGAATCTGCATTTAAAGGAGACGTCCCAGTGATTCATAGTCACATCAAAGTTTGAGATGTACTGGTAGACATCAGGGATCCTCAAGTCTGGCTGCACAATATAATCATCTAAAGGACTTTTGAAAAATACAGATGCTTGGGCTTTATCCCCTGAGATTCTTATTTAATTGGTCTGAGTAGGACCCAGCACAGATATTTTGAAAAATCACCCCCAACTGCGTAAACTGTGCAGCCACGGTTGAGAACCACATTGCTTGGTAAGCTATGCCACAGTCATAGTCCCAATTCTCAGCAAGGAATAGCTTCATTTGGGGTGCTGTGAAAGGTGAGGTTTGGCAACATTCCCTTTCCCACAGTTACCTCAGAATTGGCACAAAGAACAAATTTGATCTGTCTATATAGGGTGTCCTAGCAATGTATGTAAGAAATGTCTATTTCATATGTCTCTTCTATAAACATATATGTAAATTTATATTTTCTATTTTCTTTTTTGTTATAACTGTAGTCTATTTCTGACTACTTCTGTTTGCATAATGACAATAACCAAGTTGGAATAACCAAATAGGGGACATGACTCATGTTCTACTTTTACTCAGTGGTAAACAATTTTCAATATTTATATTAAAACAAATGTGGAGATATTACAGGAGAGAATATATATTTGTGAATTTTGAAGAGAAAACACAAGACTTCAAAGAAATTTTGTGCTTGTAGTGGACTCTCCAGGCTGCATCCCAGACCTCCTACTGGCACGGATTTATTCTCCGTCTGCCCTTGGGACTAGTTTAGAGGAAAAGTTTGAGAAGCACTGAACCAATGGAAGTATTTGAAACGTGACACTCTTAATTGACTTGGTTTCAAATCCTCAGCAGTTGGTGCAACTTGGCTTAGCTCAAATGCTAGAAATACTGTAACATTTGTCACTTCAATCCCAGCCAAGGGTCAAATGCAGTATCACAAATAGAAGCTAAAATAAGTTCTAAAAGTCATTTTTGTGGTTGACTTAACTTTATTCACATGATAGCTACAGGGGCTGACAAAGACTTCCTCTAACATTTCTTTCCTCTGGCAGGATGATTTAGAGTTTGGTTGCAGTGTGGTTTGAAGGGATGTGTGGTGAGACGGATCAGGGGCTTGTTATAGCTCTACATCGTCATGAATCCAGTTTCATTTTGACCTTGTGGCTTGTCTAACACATTTGCCGTTAAGAGTTGGGGAATAAATCTATCACTCACTGGCAAACACTTGGCAGCCCTTGAGAGCAGCATCTTTAGAGAACATACAATTTATCCTAACACTGGAAGCACCTCAGATACTGTGAGTGCAGGTCAGAAGTGCCTTGAGGTACCGAGAAAGGCATCCCATGACAGCAGTGGGATCTCAGGGCATACAGCAGGCAGCTCTGGAGTGTTGCAGTCAATCCCAGGAGCGTGACATGCCGTCTCAGTACTGATAGGACCTCACAAGGAGCCACATGAGGATAACCGTGATCAGGACAATGGTGAAGTTGAGACACAGCTCCCGGGTGGAGTGTTCCATTCTCACAGCGGCTCAGTGAGAACCGGAGGCAGGCTTCTCAGGGCACAGCAGAGCCCCCTGCTTGTCCTCACCTCCTAACAGAATGTAACAAAGACAAAACGAGGAGATTAATGAGCATTCCTTCCTCAAAGGAAATAGAAGCATTGTGGAAGAGGCTAGTGTTAGGAGCTGAATTGTGTCGCCCCCAAAATTCATATGTTGAAATCCTAACCCCCAGTATCTCAGAATATGACTGTATTTGGAGATAGGGTTTTTCAGGATGTAATTAAGTTAAAATGAGGTCATTAAGATGGGCCCTAATTCAATATGACTGGTGTCCTTATAAGAAGAGGAGATTAGAACACAGATACGTACAGAGGAAAACAATTGAAGACAGGGAGAAGATAGATATCTGGAAGCCAAGCAGAGAGGCCTCAGAAAAAATCAACCTGCCAACACCCTGACCACAGATTTCTAGCCTCCAGAATACCTCTGGACTAGAGTTGCAACTCCTCCCTCGGTCTCCAGTCTGCAGCCTACCTGCAGATTTTAGATTTGCCAGCCTCCACAACTGCACAAGCCAATTACATATCACACACACACACACACACACACACCCTATTGGTTCTGTTTCTCTGAAGAATCCTGACTAACACAGAGAGACTCTCTTCTCTGCCTGATGTCAAAAAGACCAACATAGTCCTGATTTTTTTTCCTGTAATGATTATATTGATGCTTTTGATAAAATACAAAATATTACATTTTTCTCTCTCCAACTTCTGTGTTTGTGTATGTGAATAGGTGTGTACTTGTTTTGCTAACTTAGAGTCACAGCAAGCAAGGTCATCAAAACAGAAAACAAATGTTATGGTTTAGTACTATTCTTGCTTTGAGTTACATATAGAAATAGGATACCATAAATTTTCAGGTCTCAGGCCTGAAAAATAGGTCTTCTTCTAGCCCCGGTGAAAACATGGAGTAGTTTGAACATCTGCCTGGCCTTTTATAAGCACTGCATTGGGCACAGAGCCTACTGGAGGTCAACCGAAAGTACCTCACATAACAGACACTCAGGCCAAAGAGCAAGTGTTAACCTCATGGGTACTTCTGTTTCAACAAGGGCTTGTGCCAGTTATTTTTAGTCAGCTCTAGGATGTGCTCAGATTGTAAACACTTCAAAGAGCAGGGATGATATCTTTCTAGTTTGTACAGACAGTACACTTAGGAAATCACACTTGGAGAACATAGGCAATGCAGCCAATCAAATTATTACCTTCCATGATGTGGCATAATGGACACTTTGTGTATGTGAATTAAATGAAATTAAAGATTAAAGATAATATTTTAGATACTTAAAAGTCTCTTGTAGAGTAAAAACGTTCAAGAGGAAAGGGTGTTTTGTTCATTTGCTAAGGGTGGAAGTTCAGAGGACAGGAAGGGTTGTTGGCAAGCCTTTAGCCTGACAACCATCTAACCTGACTGAATTATTAATTGTAACTGTACTTGTTGTATTAATAGTGGACCCAACTGCTAATTGTATAAACTATATGAATAGTCATTTTTCATACTATTTCATTGTTAGTGTAACACACAAATTCAGATCAGATGGTGTCAACCAGTAGGTTGTTCAATCCTGGTTGAAAATATGGCCAATGATGATTGACTTATATTTTATTTTCCTTTTCATTCTTGTCCATCTTTTGGCCATCTACATGAAGTATGAGGTAAATCGCCAACCAAAATCTTTACAACCACTTGAAGAAGAGAGTAAACAGAAGGAAATAAATGGCTAAATGACTAGAGAGAATGTGTAAGAATGTACACAAGAGCAGGGGGAACAGGAAGGTGATGAATCTAGGTAGGGAGTCTGGAGGCCAAAGACTGAGAATCAAAAGCAGAGTCTTCCTTATGAATTTATTAAGAAATTCAAATCCTCGTGCAAATGCCCACTCATTTGGATAAGTTCTGAAGAAATACTGAGATATGCAAAAAACATGACACTCTTTATAATGATCGAAACAACTCAGTTCAGGGAGGACAAAATAATGGTCCCACCAAATCTGTGTTCGTTATATTAAGCTCCTAAATAAAGGGAATCATGAGAGTGGCCCAACAGAAACATGCTGGGGAAGATGTTATTGAAAGCTGTCCACAGCTCTGGTCATGTGACCTTCACAACAACTCTGTGACCTTCACACATCAGGCAAGTATTATTGTGATTTTTATCTCTCCCAAGATTACAGCTAAGAAACTGGCTTTTACAAAGAGGTTAAATTGTTTGTATAATGACACACAGCGAGTTAGAGGCAGAGCTAGAACTGGCAGGCTGGAACTAGTTTCTATAACAGAATCGTGATTACTCCCTAGGAGTGATTACAAGACTGAATTATTACTGCAATTAATTGCTCTGGCTAAACAAAGTTAGTGTAAATCTTCAACCACTCTGAGAAAACAATTTGACATGTTTTATTAAAGTTGATAATGCTCATTCTCTACTATCCAACAATTTTACGTCGTCTTTAGAAACTCAAGCACATATGTATGAGGATGCTCATACAAGAATGGTCACAGCAACATTGTCTCAATACCTTAAAGCTGGAAACAACTCAAATGTTTATCAGTAGTAGAATAGATGATAAATTGTGGTATGTTCATACACTTGAATGCTATAGAGCTAAGAAAATATACAAACTACAACAATACTCAAGATGGGTGAAGCTCATAAATATAAATGTTAGGCAAAAGAATTTACAAAAGAAACATAGAATATGATTGCATTTATACAAAGCCAAAAACAGAACTTAATCATATTGTTTGGGAATGCAGACATAGATGGTAAAATTATATATAAAGAGAAACATGGGCAAGATTACTCAACAATCAAGATGGTGATTACCTCTGGTGGGACAAAAGGGAGAGGTGACCAGGAATGAACTTCTGGGGGCTGGCAATGATCTGTTTCTTGACCTGGGTGATAGTTATATAGGTGTTGCCTTATAATTATTGTCAAACTATATGTTTCATGCATTCTTCATGTTCTTTCCAGTAGTCTCTGAATCGAAAGACTACCCATCACACTTCTTATTTCCTGTGGTTTACCTGTTACTATTTCTTGCACTTTGATGGTGAACTTATATATTGATTGTTTTATATATTTTTTAATGAATAAAACACAAAGAGTTAAGGTGAGAATTTCTAATGAATCCAATTCAATCAACACATACTTTAACTGTAAGGGGTGGGCTTGACTTGACTTTCACACACATTTATACCAAAGGTAGGCAGAAATTCAGATCAGCAACCTTCATTTTTCTGCTGTTAATCCACAAAAACAATTTTGGCTTCATTTAAAATCTTTCCTGGAGTCAAAATCACACCATATGATCCAAAGCGATTACCATATGGATGAAATAAAAACCAAAAAGCTCTGAACAAATTCAGACTTTCGTTGAACAGAGATTTTTCAGAAGATGGAAGACAGGCTTCCCTCCATGATTAAAAAAAAATGTTTTTTAAGAGAAAGGGAGAAAATGCACACATACCATGAGGTGAAAAAAGGACAAGAATCAATATTATTCACTTTATATCTGAAGAAACACTGTGTACAATAAGCATAGCCTATTTCATTACGAAATGTAAATATTCCCCTGCCTTTCTCATTTGTAACTTGTGCACGCACACACACACACACACACACACACACACACACACACACACACTCTATGCTAAGCGTGAAAGTCCTGCTGTTCCATGAAGAGGGTCAAGAACACACCTGGCTGTGGTAGGTTTCTCCAACGTGGGCTCCAATTCTGGCTCCACCTCTGGCTGGTCTTCTGGGCTGTGTGAACTCCTGGGCTCTGGCAGGGCCTAAAGTAGTCCCAGGGAGGTGGCAATCACTGTGATGTCACTGATGAAACATCTCAAAGGAACAACCTCCAAAGGTTTGAGGCTATTTGTGTTTAGGGGGACATGGAAATATATCGATTAAGACTGTTCCTTTGGCTGCAAATTTGTGTTAACACCGCAGGTACTTAAAAATCTTTTCTTTCCAATTGATTTTTGTTACAATCGATACAAGTTTTAATCTTTTACATCTTCATGAATACCTCTAACGTGTTTAAAAGATCATAAACCAAGAGTGGTAGCCTAATATTAAAAAATCAATGTGGCATTTGGCTGCTCTCCTTACTCAGCATGTGAGGGTATAAAATACGACTTCATTTTACTACCCTTTAGCTCTTTGAAATGTGAAGAGTTCTGCACCTCGTACACGCACATCCCAAACTGCACACACGCACCAGAATTCAACAGGCTTCTTCAGCTCCTTCCAAACTGTCTTTAGTCCAAGCAGTGAAAGTTATCTCCTCAGTCACCTGCTCTGCATACCTTTCCAGCTAAGCTGTATGTTGCAAGATTACACATTAATATACCGTTTCATCTAAGACAGCTGTGGAAGCCATGGTTTATATATCTCTGTCAGTAAACTAATACAGCAGTAAGCTCATACAGCAAAACTCAAAGTCATTTGGATAGATTGGAGGTAAAAGGAGAACTGTCAAAGCTAGTGAAAAACATGAGTTATAGGCTGTATATCTGAAAGAAATCTAATTGAATAACTTTCAAATGTAAACACTAACTAAAACTAGACTCTTAAGATGAGTTTGTAATAAAAAATTCAGACGTCTGCCGGTAAAAGGAACCGTGAAGTGTTTAACTAGACTTGAAAACACATCAATTAAGCACTTTAAACATGATTCCCCAAATTGTGTTTACTCAGCAAATCCTTTCTTTGCAGATAATAGAGCAAATCTCCCCTCTGAATTCTCAGTTAGGGTCAATCAAAATAATGCATTCACAGGAAGCATAAACAAACAAAATTCTCTATATAGTTGTGTTCATTGTCAAACCTTTCCCCACCCTTCCTGATACTCCAGAGACAATACTGAAAGAAAGACTTTCCATCCTATTTCTTCATTTCAACATAAGCCCAATGATGGGTAATCTTAAAACAACATCCTGTCGTCACATGCCTTGTAAAAAGATAACTTGCTGAAGTGACAAATAGTATCTAATAATTATAGCCCAATCAAACACTTGCAGTTATTTGTTGCCATCTGGCAAACTCCTTGAATGTAGTCAGATTTCTGTCTTTTGCCTCCAAGCCCTGGCCAGATTATTTCAAATGCTAGGAATGTTTTCCTAGTAACCAAACCACACCTGTCCCCTGTTTAACCACTCGAAATTACTTTTTGTCCAATTAAAAAGATATATTTATTGTAAAAAATTTGAAAACGTAAAAGTATAAACAAAATTTAAATTACCTCTAATCCCACCACCTAAAAGGGAAAAAAAACCCTTTATATTACTTTTTATTCATGTTTGAGGCTGCATAGATAACAATTTCAAATTCCAAAAATATTTTTTGGTAAAGGCATTGATACTTGAAAAAGTGTTTTTGTTTTTTTTAAATCACATAGAATCAAATTATTCATACTATATACCATGGTTGGTATTGGGTTTATGGGACAAGTGTTTATTTTGTACTTATGAAAATAAGCATTAGCTCTACAATAGTTAACACATTAACTACAATGGGGAAATATTAACATATCACAAAATAGTTTACCAATTTGTCAATTTAGTTGAGTTGGTCAATTTCAATGTAACCTGGAGGAAAAATCCTACTGCTTATTCAGGAGTCAGTTCCATTTGTCTATTTGGTTGTTCCATTTAAGTTTCTCCAATATTATACCAGGGACTATTGTGTCCAGTACATTGACAAATTCCCAGATAGAGACTTCAGAAGCTTCTGCATATTCGTGGTTTATCATGGGATGTCATGAGAGAGTGGGATTACACTGGGAATTTAGCTTGTCATTAGTTTGACCTAACCTCTCCAGAAAAATATGCAATCCACCCAAAGTCACCTGATAACTGTTCAAAGGCTGAAGGGAGAGTTTAACCCTGAAGATCTGCCAGTCCATTAAAAAGAGGGGGAAAAAAACAACGTTATTGTCTCTCATTTAAGAAACTGAGAATAAGATTTCAAACCTTATTGTGCCAAAGCAAATTCATCCCTTTCAGTCAACCTTATTTAATTGTACTGATACTTTCCCTTCTGTGAGCAATTCCCATGTCTTAACAGCATTCATTACATATCAACTTTCTTTCAAGGTGCTGCCTTGCCCATCAGCAGGAAGACATACTAAATAATCTTTGACATTATTTCTATGCCTATTAATCTAGAATTTAGCCAAGAGCCAAAAATGTCAAGAAAACAACATTCACATTGACACTGGCATTGAAGATTTAATTAGTATTTATCTCCCCCCACTCCCATCACCACCATATATATTCTTAGCTGTACAACATTATATACCTTTTGAGAATAAATGCTGAGGTTTTGTGCCTCATTGAGAGCTAAACTAGCTTTTTTAAATTTACTCCCCATTTCCATCCACCTTTTTACTTTGAGAAGCGAAAAGTGAAGCTCTCATGTCAGTCCATGAATCCCACAAGTCTGTTCCACAGTGGGAGCTTTCAGCAAGGCCTTCGTGAGCCAGTGATAAGCTCTTAGCACATCACAGTAATGAGTATGATGATCATGGTACCTTTCTCACCTTCACAGCCCCACATCCAGCTGCTCAGAAAGCAAGAAACAGTTTTCAAATGCTATTCTCTTTCATTATCCTAAATACATGAGTACAAGCTCAGAGAAAGAGAAAGTCCTGTTTCTTGAAGTTTCTCCATGTCCTTGAAAAATTAATGATTATTATCTATATTCTTAATCACTTGTGGCACATACGTGATTTTGTCTCACTACCTGCATTTTAATTTCAAAGGCAGAAATGGTCTGTTGTATTTCTTTTGTTTCTCTAGCTGCACACTGAGCCAGAGAAGAGTCATAATAGATGTATAGCAAGGGGCTCAGCTTGAGCCTCCATCACATCTCCTGCTGAGATCCAGACATATCTAAGCATGCTTGGCAAAGATGAGTGAGGGAAGTTGAGGTCAATATCAAGTCTACTAATAAAAGGGCCTAAAAGCCACCTGGGAGATAAAACTCTGAAAGTAAGTGATCAAGAAGATATTGTAGTTTAGCAACAGAGAGAACAGATGGTCATTTTATTGCAGTGACACAAATTCACTGTAAAACAGTCCAGGTCCTGTGAAAAGCAAGATGGGACTAAATGTGCAAAAGGAAAATGTATTAGGGGGAATGCCTGTGAGAAAAAAATATGGAAGGAGGGAGGAAACATAGAATCATTAAATAGCAAGAAAAAGACGGGGAAAAGGACGAGTGGGTAGAAGCACCCTAGGCTGCAACTCAGCTCTCAGGAAAGTTTGACAAGTCTGTTAGGAAACCTCAAGTCAAAGTCATCTGTCAGAGTCCATGTCTCCCAAGAATGAGTCGACCTTCCTGTTCCTCCCACACTCAATCATTGACTGGGAACAAACTATGGGAAATGTGGCCTCTGTGCAAACATGATAATGATCTCAGAGCACAGCAGCTGGGGTCCACCTCAATTATGGGGCAGCCAGGTCTGAGAGGCACATTCTCATGGCCATCGTACCCACAAACTGCCCTCTTATTTCTCTACAGCTTGGATTCTGGGCCCTAGGAGTAGAGAGAGCTATGGTAAAAAAAAAAAAAAAAAAAAAAACCTCCATAACTCTTTTAACAACCTAAGGGTGTAACACTGACCGAGAGAGAGAGAGAGAGAGAGAGAGAGAGAGAGAGAGAGATTCTCCCTCTACCCTTGCCATTTCACAGACAACAGCACATCCACGGAGCCAGCAATGTAATGTTCTTCCACTGAAGTATCACAGAGCCCAGCTGAAGCAGCAGTGCTGATCAAGACGTATTTGCAGTTTATACTAAACTGTGCAGGCATTAGTAGCAAATAGCAGAAGAGAGGAACTTGAGCTAAAGAGCAAGAAAGTGGCAGGCACTCCATGGTAGCCAACCATACTTGTGCATGAGCACATGTCAACCACCCCCTGAAGTCTCTGGAAATAATTGGGAGGAGAATTACAGGGGTTCGCAGTCTTGCCTAATCGGTGGAGCTAGAGCCAGAAAATTTTGTATTAGTCCTGTTTATAATAGGCCATTTTAGTCCTGGATTTGTGAGGTGACACCTGTTGACTTCATCTGACTTGAAACCAATTAAATTCCTCTTCTCTGGAAAAAGTGTATTTCTGCTCTATAATAAGATTCTGCAAATAAACAGCTTTCTGTCAGCACATTGAACATAGCTACTGTGAGAGGGGGATGGAGGGAAAGCAGCCAAAAATGTGTTTACTACTAGGCTAATACCATCTGCCCTCAAAACACTCCCAGATTTCAGACTGGCTTTATTTCTCTGATGGGAAATAAGAATGCAGCAATCTTAACGTGCTGTTACTGAGCTGTTAAGAGTGATTCTGGCCAGACACGCCCACTTGAAACATTCTGTTCCTTAGTGAATTTGATCAAGGATATTTTGACTGAGTTTCCTTTGAGAATCTGTCAGTCAGAATAACACAACTGCAGTTTCAGCAAGAATAATAAGAATCAGATAAAATTGCTTGCTGTTCTCTGTGAACAAGTTCATTTGGCTGTAGCCTTTGGCTATTAAAGTAGAGAGAACAGTCATAAAGAATCATGAAAATCTATCTCCGCTCTCTGTGAAGGTAATGAAAACGGAAGTGCTTAGATGCTGCAATGTGGAAGAAGCTTAGCTGGATGAAAGCTACAGGCTAGGTTTCCTTTTGGATGAGGGATGTGCTACCTCTGAGAGCAACTGGACACTCCTTCTACAGCCTGGGGAGTAACCTAACCTTTTACACTTTTACAGTAAGTGAATGTGGAGTTGCCAGGGGCTAGTATTCCATGAATTTGGGAAGCTTATCTGGGAGGGGTGGTTCAGGCCTATTCTCTTTAGCTTGCATTCTGCAGGTTCTTGCCCTTAACTGCCAGTGTAGAAGAGCAAAGGGGGTCCCCAGACCTCAAGCTAATTACATCTATGTCTTTACGGGGTATACCTTTTGTGCTAACACAAATCCAACAAGCTGACATTTTCTTCCTCGTCTATTTTATCCCTCTTTTGCTAGATGTGACAGCCCTCACCAGGCACTTACATGCCAACCACTCCCACTGAGTACCAGGCACAAGGCATCACTGCCACTTTCTCTATGGACAATTGATTGAATCTCCCAGTCGTCACCACAACTCGCCTTGTCTGGTGCCTACCAGACACCCTTCCTCTGCAGCCTCCCCTGCTGGGTACCACAGCTTTTGACCACTGGAAGTACCAAAGTTACACTTACTTCTGGAGCGAAATGAGGAGTGGGGGTGAGGAAGTATGCCTCTTTCTGTGTGTTACACGCTGTTGAGGAGTACCAAAGAAGTAATTCCTTGCTACCACTCCAGCGTCTTCCCAGACATGAGTTCATGGGCAAGTTCAGCCAGGGAACACATAGAAGTAACAGGCATCGTGTTATATCAAACTCACTTCTTCCCTCCACCGCTAAGATTTGATACTACACCAAACTTTTCCTTCTCTTAGGATGAATTACCTCTTAGGAGGTGCCTAAGTTCCCAGACCAATCAACTTCTCTCTGGCCTGTTCCATCAGTGCACAAGACACGTGCTGACACATCTCGAAACGCAGCACTAGACGTGGCTTAGGCTCAAGCTGAGGCCCTACCCTCACCAGTGTCCTTGCATAGATAGTACATTATATCATGCTTTCTACCACTTATCTTTCCAGTGGGCCCAGAGTAGAAATTGGCTTCTCTGCACTTTGGCATTTTATTTCCTATTTCAGTGGTTTCCTATAGCTCCCAAATTAAGTTCAAAATCTTCGGCTGCAGAGGCAAAGCCCTATCATGATCTCACTTCTAAAACTCACTGCGCTCCTCTCCAGTAATCCCAAACTTGCACTTCCTCAGACGTTTTCTCCATGTGTGCATATGCCATTTCTTTCACTTATAAGACGTTCTCTCTCAGAGAACTCTGAGAGAGAATGTCTTCCTTTCTTCCCTCAACACCTCCCACCTTTGTTTGATGATTAACAACAAGACTTGATTCAAACATTACATTCCCTGATCCGTAAAGGTAGGATGGATGGACCTCTGAGATGTATGTAGCCCTTTATACTACTGATTTCACTCTATCACATTGACCTATTGTCCATCTCCCCTCCTTAACAACAGGACTTAGCTCTTACTCCTGCAGACCCAGTGCCTACTTGTGTAGTGCAGAGTATGTAGTGGGCACTTCATAAAAGTTTGTTGAATAAAAATATACCTGAATGTAAAGTGATTGATTGATTGATTGATTGATAAGTCTTCAACTCATGGGCATCAGAATGTTTTAAAAATAAAAATCTCTAACTTTCATCAATTTATGTGAGAAAAGTCAGTGATGTTTACAAGACCTGTAGTAACTTGAACTACTCATGAGTTCTTGATTTAAGAATAAAATAGTACATTCTAGGCTTCCTATCACTGAGTGCCAAATTTTATGTTTACATTTATTTTCCCTCAGTACTTCGAAGCAATAACTACATTATTGTCTGGCTTTCATTGCTATGGCCAAGGAGTCTACTATTGATCTGGTTGATGTATCATTGTAGATAATCTGTGCTTTTTCTCTAGTGATTGCTAAGATTTTAACTTGTGTTTGATGTTCTGCATCCCATTCTATCTTTCATATTTCTCAAATTCTCTTTCATTTTTCACATTTCTTTGAGTTTGCAACCTGGGAGATTTCTTCCGTTCTATCTTCCAATTCATTAACTCTCTCTTTTTCAAAATTACTATTTAGCTTATTCATTATATTTTTACATTTTGTGACTATATTTTATTTCTAAGATTTCCAATAGGTTTCTTTCTATGTCTGACTCTTCCGCTTTCATAAACTCCTAAACTTGTTTTATGAATGATAATTTTGCCTTTTGGGAATTGGGCTCTTTTTTTGGTTTTGTTTTGTTTTGTTTTTTTGGACAGTTTTAAACTTCAAGGTCCTCCCAGATTCTTCTATTGGCTCTCGTTCCATACTTACAAATTTTCTTATTTATGGATTCTATAGATTGTTTTCCTGACACTGAATGTCCTTGTATACTTTTTGTTTGAAAGATCATTTTCAGTGCAGGGTTTCTCCTATATTTGGTGTACGTGTAAGAAAGAGTTAGTTACCTCACCCTTGTTTCACCAGTTGTCTTACACAGAAATCTGTTTCCATTGCCAGGCTTGGACAGAAGTGGGTTTCAGATGGGTAGGTGAATTTATTTCCCTGTCTTTAAACAGGACACATAGGATATTTAAGAACAAAGAAATTAGCTCTTGTTCCCCATATTGAAGAAGAAAACTTGGTCTCCATCCTCATCATGACTGGAGAATGTTTAGCCTCTAATTTCACGAAGGCACTGAGGTCCTTGTTATGTCTCCAGTCACAGCTTCCTGAGAACTACGTGCCTTCAGGACCTGCTTACCTCTGTACTTTCCCTGTCTGCATCTGTCCCTAGTGGTTTTTTCAGCTGTTTTTGGATGTGATTATATATATTATTTAATATATTATCTCTCGTTCCTATGTATTTAGAACAGAAGATAGAGATTTCTGCATGTACTTATTCTGTCGCGCCGACCCAGAAATTTTGCTTCTATTTTTTTAATATATTGTTACTGAAGTAAGCAACAAAAACTTGTATGAACTTAAAAAAATCAAGAAACTTGAACCTAATTCTCTGATGCTGAGGTAGAAGGGTAGGTGAATCTTTTTTTTCTATTGCTTCATATCATTATATGGGTAATTGTGATAATAACTGTTATCATAATGACATCTGATGTTTTCAAAGTATGTGGCTTCTTCAAACACTTGAGACTCAAAAATTCCTGGATTAATAAATACATTTTGAATTATTATCTCCATTTTTCAAATGAGTAAAATTAAATAAGCCACACAACTAGTTACATAGTTAACCCAGGATCCAGTCTTACCTTTTATGTATGAAAGAAACATTTATGGTCATTCAAAGATATATATTCCAAATCAAGTGCTCATTGTACTATATAAGTGATATCCAAACTTTAAAAAAACACGTATTGACAAAAAGCACACTGAAAACATGTTTTAATAGCTTTAAATGAATTCATATTATATTAAATTCTATAGCATAAACAAATATTTGAAAAATAGTAATAAATGTTATACATTCAGTTTAGAGGCTGTGCTTGGTATAAATAAGAATTCACAAACCTTGGTGGTAAGTCCATAGCTCCCAAGCATTGATCCAATCTACATCATTCATGAAATTTCCTTATCCCTTAAAGTTTCATCAACAATATTACATAATGAAACTCTACCTGAACTTCTCAAAGAATTGAAGACTCTTGATATAATTTGATTATGGTAGAATCCAAAATGAATCATTCAATGAGAATAGAGATATATGTATGTGTATTAAAACAATAATATATATATATACATATATACATATATATAATAAGTGCAGTAGGATGGATATATGAAGATCTGACA
Organism: Rhinolophus sinicus; assembly: GCF_036562045.2. NCBI lineage: Eukaryota > Metazoa > Chordata > Mammalia > Chiroptera > Rhinolophidae > Rhinolophus > Rhinolophus sinicus. Next base: position 91,570,566 of record NC_133756.1, on the reverse strand, counting down.
ATTAAGTTCACAAACTTCTTACACCGATGTTGCTAGCTTTTTTGATATCAGAGGGATTATTCATAATGAATTTGTACCAACTGAACAAAAAGTTAACCAAGTTTACTATTTGGAAGTGCTTAAAAGGCTGCATGAAAAGTTAGACGACCTGAACTTTGCACCAACAATTCATGGCTCTTGCATCACGACAATGCACCAGCTCACACGGCACTGTCTGTGAGGGAGTTTTTAGCCAGTAAAAAAATAACTGTATTGGAACACCCTCCCTACGCACCTGATCTGGCCCCTTAATGACTTCTTTCTTTACCCGAAGATAAAGGAAATATTGAAAGGAAGACATTTTGATGACATTCAGGACATCAAGGGTAATGTGACAACAGCTCTGATGGCCATTCTAGAAAAAGAGTTCCAAACTTGCTTGGAAGGGTGGGCTAGGCACTGGCATTGATGCATAGTTTCCCAAGGGGAGTATTTCAAAGGTGACCATAGTGATATTCAGCAATGAGGTATGTAGCACTTTTTCTAGGATGAGTTCGCGAACTTAACTGTCAGAACTTGTATATGTATATATAAATATGTATATACATATGTATCTATGTCTTATAATTCCTAGAAAATAATAGAACTAAGATTTAAAAAGAAAACTATTAGACAAGGAGGGAGATAAGGCAATACTAAGTCTACCACCCCTTTTTTAAGACTGATAATCTTCAACTCTAATTATTAAAAGATGTTAAGAGAAATTTTTCTTTTCACTGCAAGTCTGCCCCTGAACTCATAACAGAAAAAAAATCTTGCTGATAAAGGCCAGTACTTCCTTTTGTGACTATATTACATAGTTATCAGAGATTGAAATATGGTCTGGCTATCATTTTTTTAAATTATTTACAGAATACATCATCACAGGCAATTTGGTTGCAGCAAAATAATTTTATTAGCTTGTATTATCCCCACACAAGCATTTTAATCAAATGGATAGCTCTTGTCTCTTTAAGAACAGGACAGAGATAAAGTGTTTTTTTAATTATTCATTATAACTAGCCTTATTTTATTTAATAAAATTAAATTTTCTGATTATAAAAGTAATACATGCAAATTGTGGAAAATGAGAGAAATGTTGTTAGGAGGAAAAAAATTAAGTAAAAAATAGCAACATTAACCACTATTAACATTTTGCCACTTACCATCTAGTCTTCTATACATTTGTGTTTTTAATATCTGAGAGCATAATGTCATATACTCAGAACAAATGAACAGAGACATGCTACAGGAAAAGACCTGAATTAGCAATGGACATCCCCATGGAGTACCTGTGGATGGAGTGTGAGGGGGAGAAAAGATTTTTCGTTTCTTGCTTTAATCACTTCTAAACAATTTTTATGTTTTACTAAGAAATGAAACTCAGTAATAAAACTATATAATGGGGAAAGTTTGTTCTCTTTATATTTAACCTTGTTTATAATATTCTTACAGCTCTAAATTTGCACAGAATTTTAGAAGCTGTAAATTGAGTGATTATTTTGTCCAAGCTCTATTTTATAGATGAGGAAGTTAAGGCCAACAGAAGTTAAATGACTTGACAGCTAGATCACATCTCTAATCCCTTGACCTATATGTTACAGGTTAATATTAATTTACTTGGAATAGTTAAAAGGCATGTGATTTTAATTGATCCATTTTGACATTAGTCTGGATTTGGCATAAGCAATATTCTCAGTCACGAAGGGCTTTTACCAACAGACTAATTCAAATTAATCCCCCCTTCTTACGCTCTTTCATAGCATTCTGTTCTTTCCCATTACAATGTTTTGCACAAATTTTAATTATATATTTACTTGTGGTTATTTATTTTCTCCCCACCAGACTCTAGTTCCTCAAAGGCTAGCCTCACATGTGTTCTGTTCTCCGTTACACATCTCTTTCCTAGCACAGTGCTTGGTATGGAATGGGTGCCCAGTAACACACAGTCAGAAGGTCATGAAGTTGTTAACTGTGGTTTCTCTGTCATTTCATGGGCACCCAAGTTACCTTAACTTATTGAATACTTACTATGTTCTAGAATTTAGGCATTGTAAAAAGCACATAGTATATGTATATGCATTTTAATTTCATATATTAGTTATATTATTATCTCTATTGTACAGATGAAAAGGACTGAGACTGGGAGAGGTTAGTTAAATGTCCAGAGGTCAAAAACCCAGCAAATGGCAGACACAGGGTTTAATCTCAGGTTTAATTACAGGGTCTAAATTTTGAACACTTATGCTATTTGGCTGCTAATTTCCTGGCTTCAACTGACATTCAAGATTCAGTAATAGAAATAACATCTCTTTGCCCTCAATTTAAAAGTTTGCTGGGCTTCTGGGTTAAGATAGCAGATTAAACATATGCATCTAATTTTGCTCCCTCTCCCAATCCTACTAAAATAACAGTAGAGAGATATTTTTTAAAAGCATAAAGCCATAAGGATGAGGAGAATTGAAGAGTAGAAAGCAGCAAATAGATTTAGAAGCTGTGAAGCAACAGGACGGGTGTAACTGATCTAGCAAAGCTAAGAAAGAGGAACCCTAAACTGATAGTAGGGAAAGCCAAGAGCCAGTCTGATTTATACTGTAAGAATGGTGCATGGGGGATGGAAAATGGGGTAGCTACAATAACGAGAGTTGAGAGCTTTATAAGAAATTATTAGGTCCCAAGATCCCTCCAACTTGTCATAGCCAACAACTGCCCACCCCCACCCAAATAGAAGATTGCAGTTTTATTCCCTGAAGAGAGTCTCTGGATTGGGAAACCACAGGCAGAGTTAAAAGCAGAAATACTCTACTGGAAGGCAGAATTAAAGAATGTACATTTGGATGGTGAACCCATCTCCCAAATGAGCCCTCTTCCCCTAATCAGGTGCCAGAGGAGTGGAAGCTAAGCCTTCACCTGAAGCTCCTGGCAGAAGATTGGAAGAGCCTTCTTGAGGAATCTGAGCAGCTCAAGGGAAAGTATACTGACATTGGAATTCCCCCAGTGAAAAGGCTCCCACAGCTCATCTTACAGAGAAGTGCACAATCAGCAAGGCTCACTCATGTACTCAGAGTCTTAGCAATTTTTTGTCCTACCTACTTAAACGTGTAAGTTAGAGTCCAAAATAAACAGAAGGAAAGCATCTTGGAGTAAACAAATTATGTAGGGAGAAGAAAACATGCAAAGAAGAATAAATTAAATTGATTTCCAACTGATCAGCAACATTGGAAGCTAGAAGGCAATGGGGAAATTACTTCAAAATTCTGAAGAAAAACTATATGCAACTGAGAGTTCTATCCCTGGTCAACTATCAATCAAGTGAAAGGGTAAAATAAAGGTATTTTCAGACATGCTCAGTTTCAAACAATTCACCTCCCATAAATTCGGTCCAGATGATATAATCCACCAAAACGAGGGGGTTACCCATAAAAGAAGACATGGGTTCTAAGAAACAGGAGAGTCCAAGGGGATACCAAGATATTTGTGAATGGATTATCATCTCAAAGTCACATCTGTGGGCCTGGAATAAAAGGCACTCAGTCCACATTGGAGTAGATCAGAAAGCCATGAAAGATGCCTTCAGGGAAGTGCAACCACAGGAAACCTGATGCACCTGAACATCTTGAAAGGAGTTTTAGAGAATCAGCAGCAGTTGGGGTTGAATACGTGATAAGTATTAGAAAAGCAAGCAAACAAACAACAAGATGATAAGTCTTACTCCTAGGAAAAAATTAAATTTTGTGTAGACAATGAAAAGTAGTCACAGTTGATCACATGGCTCAACTAGCAATAGCATTTCCATAAGCCAAATGTAAACAATGAATACTGGGCTAAATAAAATTAAAATATAATTCTATTGGGACATGGAGGAAGGCATAGTAGAGAGAAATAAGTTCTTTCTACCATAGTGAGAAGTCAATATAATGCTTAAAAATGAAAACTCAAAGAGTATTTAAAAATATGTAAGTAAATATGAAATTATTCAGCAAAAAGGCGAAGATGGTGGCCTCCAGGAGGAGAATTGGAGTGAGTACAGGACTACTGTAATGTGTTGTAAAGCTATTAGTCACTTCACACTATTGCATATATATCTTAAAAATTAAAACCAACAAACATTTTAAAAAGGCAGATAAATCTTTTAAAATGGTAAAATATTTTCTTCTTCCTCTCTCTCTCTCTCTCTCTCTCTCTCTCTCTCTCTCTCTCTCTCTCTCTCTCTCTCTCATAAACCTTATGCCAGCCCCCCTCTACCCAATCAGGAGAAGAGGGCTTGTTTCAAATACCAAGTTGACTTACTCTGGTAAATTTGTAGAACTCAATTAGACAATAAAGAAGATCATTTTCTTTCTAGCAGCCTATATAAATGGGTCCAAAACTTGCTGGAAATGGAAATTCTAGTTTTGTCATGAAATAATCCCTTTAATAATTCAACTTTCACCCCTGTGTGACCCTGTATTTCTTTCTACTGCTCTTCTCCATAAAAACTCTGCATAATGGTGTATGTCAATTTATGAGACTTCCTCCAGCATTTATCCCATTTATATTTTTCCTTACCTTGTTATTTCCCTTGGCAGATGCCTATGTCAATATTTAACCCATACAAGAGGTGTTCAGCCAAAGAAAGTCCTGTCTTCAGTCAGTGGCCTGAAACAGATGGTGAGGCCCAGCTGGTGCCTTGGGGAACTCAGATTACATTTCCAAGGCATTCTCGTGTAACAGCTGTGTGCCTTTGATCAAAACACTGAGAAACACAAACCCTCACGTCCTCCTCAGCACAAAAAGAGCCAGGACCTTGTTCTCTTGGATCAAGGAAAGGCATGCCAACTGTCCCATAGGACTTCATATGCAGTAAATACCCACATTCTCAGAAGATCTGCAGAGACACAGGATAGCCTGGGTCAGACAGAGGGAGGACCTCTGACCCAGAGGGAGGGACTCCAGGGACGCTGTTTCCCTTTGTGGCTGCTATACCCTGAGCACTTGCAACAGTGCTTGGCACATAGTAGGGGTTCAATAAATATGTATGTAGTAAATTATTGTGTTTTTTTAAAGATTTTATTGGGGAAGGGGAACAGGACTTTATTGGGGAACAGTGTGCACTTTCAGGACTTTTCTCCAAGTCAAGTTGTTGTCCTTTTCAATCTTAGTTGTGGAGGGTTCTGTTCAGCTTCAAGTTGTTGTTCTTTCAGTCTTAGTTGTGGAGGGCGCAGCTCAGCTCCAGGTCCATTTGCCATTGCAGGGGGCACAGCCCACCATCCCTTGGATGGAGTCGAACCGGCTACCTTGTGGTTGAGAGGACATACTCCAACCAACTGAGCCATCCGGGAGCTCAGCGGCAGCTCAGCTCAAGGTGCCATGTTCAATTTTAGTTGCAGGTGGTGCTGCCCACCATCCCTTGGGGGAGTCGAGGAACTGAACTGGCAACCTTGTGGTTGGGAGCCCACTGGCCCATGTGGGAATCGAACCGGCAGCCTTCGGAGTTAGGAGCACGGAGCTCTAACCGCCTGAGCCACCGGGCCGGCCCCTGTATGGAGTAAATTATTGAATAAATACGTTGCTGCTCTGTCTGGCATGCCCTTTACTTTTTTTCGGATAAACACATTCCTGCTCATCCTTCAAGATCTAGTTCACCCATCTCTTGTACAGCTTTCTTTGTCTTACTCAAAATCTTTCCTCTCTATAAATATTCTGCATTTTGAACAGATTTCTGATGCTTGTTCTTATAACACAGCATTGCAGTTACTTAGTTGCGTATCTGTCCCCCAAACAAGAATTTTAATTTCCCGAGAGCTAAGGTTTTGCCTTATTTATCTCTGTATCCATGCTATATAGCATAGTACCTGAATATTTATTCTTTCAGTCATTAAATAGGATTTGAGTACTTGCTATGTTCCAGGCACTAGAATGGGCTCTGGTGATACAGTGAACAAGACATGAGCCTTCCATGCCTCAAAGTTTACATTCTATTAAGCATTGCAGACAACTAAAATAAGTGTGGTAAGTGCAATGATGGAGGTTGAGAGCGCCTTAAGAGAGTACACAGGAAGGGCATCACAGTGAAAATCTGAGGAATGAGGAAAAGTCTTCAAGAGGAGGCTTCCCAAAAAAACAAAGAATATCTGAGGAATTAATAGAAATTAGCCAGTAAAAATGAGAATGAGTGCTCCAGAGTATAGCAAATTTGGGGAATGGAAGAAAGGAAAAAAGAACAGAGAAAAAGAAGAAAGGGCAAAAAGAGAGGAAGGGAGAAAAGGATGGAAGGGAAGAATGAAAGAAGTGATAAGGAAGGAAGGAAGGAAGGAAGGAAGGAAGGAAGGAAGGAAGGAAGGAAGGAAGGAAGGAAAGAAGGAAGGAAGGAAGAAAGGAAAGGAGGGAGGGAGACTGTAATATCTTATTTGCCTTATAATACTTGTCATTCTAAATGTAACCTTACCGAGAGTCCTAAAATTGCCAGCTACTCCATCTGGTTTGGAGAATCTGTTTCTACCCCAGTCACAGAATCACAGACTATTGTAGACCTGAAAAGGGCCTTCAGTACATAGTTCTCTCTCTCTTATTCTTCAAATATGAAAACTGAGTCCAACAGAAGCATTAATAACAATATTTTGCTCTTATGTCTCTTCTTGCAAAGAATTTTCACCTCTATCCACTTTGAACCCTATATCCCTATGAAGCAGCATCACCTTTTTTTAATGTATCAGGAAACTGAGGCTCAAACGGTATTAGTGGTGGAGCTGGACACATCTCAGCTCCTCTACCAAAGTCACACAATCGGGAACAGAGCCAGCAGTAGACTTAACTCCTCATCCAAAACTCCTGCCAGAAGGTAGCAGTTCCGATACCCGATATGGACTGACCACCGCTAATTATCACAGTGTGTCCCAATTACAAGAACACTTGTGCTGAATAACTCATTCGCCAATAGCCTGGGGGACAATGGAATGACTGGGGTTCATTTGGTTTTGTCTTCATTTGGTGTTAGGTTATAGGTCAGACTTGTTACAAATTAAAAGATTGCTCATTTTGACTATATAAAAATGTAAAATGCCTGTCAAAGCAAGACTCCATAAACAAAATTAAAAGATAAGCCATAGACTGGAGGGAAATATTAACTGCATATGGAAAAAAATAATAATATCCAGAGTTCAAGGAATTCCTGCAAGCCAATAAGAGACATAACCAAATAGATAACTGGGCAAAGGAAATGAATAGGCAATTTACAAAAAACAGGAAACTTTAATGGCCAACAAACACATGAGAAATGCTCTCTGGAAATCAAGAGATGCATAGTAAAACAATAAGATAACCTTTCACCCCAGATTTATAAGAATTTTAAAGTCTAACAATAGGAAGTGTTGGTGAAGATGAGACAACAAAATCTCCACTTTGGGAGAGAATCAAACAATATATAGTCATGCTATATGACTATACTCTATGAACCAGCAGTTAGTTCTATTTATAGATAGATGATAGATGATAGATAGATAGATAGATAGATAGATAGATAGATAGATAGATAGATAGATAAAAAGAAACACACATACACAGAGGTATGTAGGAGGTTCACTGAAGTATTGTTTGCCACCAAAATTTTTAAAAAGCAAATTTCAGAATGCTATATACTATGCTACCATTTCTATAAAAATAATTACATAATATTTAATACATATAAATATAAGTAAAAGTGTAAAAGCATGGACTGAATATATACCAAATTTATGATCATGGTTTCCTCTAGGAAAAGAGAGGAATAAGATTAAGAGAGGGGAACATAAGAATTTTAACTTTGTTAGGCTTTTATTCCTTAATTTTTTAAAAAAAATCTGAATCTAAAACTTAAAAATATGTAATTCTTTGTTCATTTCTGCACCAAAATTATTTTTCAGGACATTTTAATAAGTCTGACATTTCACGTGTAAGTTTCAAATACTTTCTCTTCCATCCTGACTTAACACTCCAAGTTTCCTGATCTGTTAAAGAAAAGATAGATTAGATCACTTCTAAGATTCCTTTCAGCCCTGACACCCTAGCCTCCTATGAAACCTTAAGTCTTTGAAGATTGTAGATGAGTGACCTTTTGTTTGAGTAAGTTCTGGAAAGGGTCTAGGAATATACTGTCAGCTGTTAGAAGGGAAGGAAGCCCTGGAACACTTTTTTAAACTATGAGAGCTTCTTTTTTTCACAGTAACCTCACCCCAAAGGCATTCCCCAGTTAGTGTCTTTATCTATTTTTATTCTGAGAACCCCATCTAAATTAAGCTTTCACACAAGGTTTATATAGTGATGAGGTCTGGGCATTCTTTCATCACAAGCCGTAAGCCTTAATATGAAACTTCATTATCACCAATTTTTGTATAAAAAACGAAGCTTAAAAGCTTGGTGACCATATACACCCCTGAACCCAAAAGTAGAACTTGTATTCTGACATAGGTCTGTCTGACAATGAGACAGAATATTTACAATCAGGATGGTCCCAGCAAATCTTCTTGTGGGAAACTGAAGGAACCAGTTGACAGGTTAAAAGGAAAGACTGGCAGAACAAGAATTTTGTAAATATTCAAACCATACTTCAAGTGCACACAAACCCTTCTGGTGAAATCTACTAGGGATAAGTTTCATTCAACCAAGAGAGAACTAAAAAAACTTCAGCAAATAGACTGATGATGAGCATTTAATATATTTCATTATAACGCTAAGAATAAAACAAGGGTTGAGAAATAAGTAGAAGAATAGTATGTAAACAAAATAGAAACAATGCAACTAAAATAATGGGAGGAGAAGAGATCAAGGGGAAAACAAAGATGATTGATTCTGAGAAAAAAGACACCATTTTAAACTTAAAATATATTATTAATTTTTAAAAATGAACTAGGAGTACTATTAATAGAAAAGATTTTAAGACAAAGAAAACTGTTATATGTACCCCCATATTTATTGCAGTATATTTATACTAACCAAGACACGAAAGCAAACTTAATGTCCATCAGTGGATGAATGGATAAAGAAAATGTAATATATATGTATATAATATGAATATACACACACATACATGCAACAAAATACTATTCAGCCATTAAAAAGAAGAAAATCTATTTGTGACAACATGGATGGACTATGAAGTAAGTCAGAGAGAGACAAATACTATATGATCTCAATTATATGTGAAACCTAAAACAAACAAATAAAAAACCACACTCGAGACTGGTTGTTGGCTGAGGTGGGGGGAAGGGAGTGGCATGTTGGAGAAATGGGTGAAGGGAATCAAAGGTACAAACTTCCAGTTATAAAATAAGTAAGTCATGGGGATGTAATGTACAGCATGGTGACTATAGTTAATAATACTGTGTTGTATATTTCAAAGTCACCAAAAGAGTAGATCATGAAAGTTCTCAACACAAGAAAAAAATGTGTAACTATGTGTGGTGAGGGATGTTAACCAGACTTATTGTGGTGATCATTTCACAATATATACAAATATCAAATTATTATGTTGTACACCTGAAACTAATATAATGTTATATATCAATCATATCTTAATTTAAATAAAACAAAGATAGCTGTTACAACTAATAATACAAACTTTCCTAAAAACCAAAAGAATTATTTTTAAATAGTAAAGAATCATAGATACAATAATTATAGCAGTACGTAAACAGCAGAGTTGAGAAGTGATTTCCAGGCTATATTGTTAAGTGAAAAAAGCAAAATACTACAGAGCATATATAGTATGCTACATTTTGTGTTAAAAGAGGGAGACAAGAAACATACACGTACCTATTTATTTTTGCAAAAAGAAGCATCGGAAAAATAACCAAAAAAATGAAACTGATTACATACAAGGAATGGGGAGAAATGGATAGGAAGGGGAGTGATGCTTCTCTGAAGTTATAGTTTTGACTTTGGGAAGCATGTTAAAATTCTACATATTCAAATAAGGAAATTAAATCAACAAGAATGAAGACTTAAAAATGAGTATAAAAGGAAACAAATCAACCCAATTGTATTGGGTTGGCAATACAAATCCTGAACTCATTTTTAGTAGTTTTGTTTTTCTATTTTACATTTACTGTAGGATTGAGTAAGTGCGATTATGTTTGCAGAATCCAGAGTTCTCACTGTGGAAGAAAGGAGGTACAACTCTGGAATGGGCATAAGAAAGGAAGATTCCTGTGATGTTGAATTGGCATTGAAGGTATAAGCATGAACTCAAGATTTCTAAAACATACCAGCAGCAATGAGCATTCCTAGTGCTCAGATCTTGGTTTACAGAAGTGACGTTGTCAAATTAGAGGGGGAAATAGTATTGGGAAAAAAGGGCTTTCTTCAACATCATTTTCAACTTTTTTATGGAAAAAATTTTTTAACATGGATCCACACTTCACACCATTAATTGGTAAATTCCAGGTGTATTAAATAACTACATGTGAAAGGTAAATCCATAAAGCAAATAAGAAAAAAATGTGAGAAAATATCTTATAAACTTAGTAAAGGATTTCTTAAACAAGAACGGAAAGCAAAAAGCATAAGGAGAAAAGTTGATGAGATTTGACTACATCAAAATTAAGGATTTCTGTTCAATCAAGGACCAAGTGGTATGGTGACAGATAAGAAAATATTTGCAACATATACAGTAGTACTCCCTTACCTGCAGTTTCATTTTCTGAGGTTTCAGTTACCCATGGTGTACAAGGTCCAAAAATATTAAGTGGAAAATTTCAGAAATACATAATTCATAAGTTTTAAATTACGTACTTTTTTGAGTAGCGTGATGAAATCTTTTGAGTTCTGCTCCATCTTGCTGAAACATGACTCATCCCTTAGTCCAGCGTCTCCACACTGAATATGCTCCCTGCCTGTTAATCACTTAGTAGCCATCTTGGTTATCAGAGCAACTGTTGGTATCACAGTGCTTGTGTTCAAGTAACTCTTATTTTATTTAATGGCCCCAATGCTCAAGAGTAGTGATGCTGGCAATTTGGATATGCCAAAGAGATGTTGTAAAGTGCTTGTTAACTATTGTCAGAAGGTCAATAGAAGCCTAACGTTATATCACAATGCCTATGTCATCCACTTCACTTCATCTCTTCACATGGTCATTTTATCATCTCACATTATCACAAGAAGAGTGAGTACAGTACAATAAGATATTTTCAGAGAGAGAAAGACCACATTCACATAACTTTTATTACAGTATATTGTTATAATTTTTCTATTTTATTATTAGTTATTGCTATTACATGTGCACCTTGGAGATATTGCAGTTTTGGTTCCAGATCATTGCAATAAAGTGAACACAGGCAAACCTCAGAGCTATTGCAGTTTTGGTTCCAGACCACCATAATAAAGGAAGCATCACAATAAAGTGAGTTGTAATCTTTTTGCTGGTGGAGGGTCTTGCCTGCAAGTTGTAAAAAATACACACCTGTGAAGCACAATAAAGTGAAGCACAATAAAACAAGACATGCCTATAATCTGCTGTGCCTAATTTATAAATTAAACTTTATCATAGATGTATATAGATAGGAAAAAGCATAATATATATAATGTTTGGTACTATCTGCTGTTTCAGGCATCAACTTGGGGTCTAGGAACATATCCTCCACAGGTAATGGGGGACTACTATAAAAACAAGGAAAAAAAAAAAAAACCAACAAGGAGTTAGTTTAAAGGTTGTACCAGGAAGACATAAAAACAAAACAAAGGACATCCAATTTTTAAAAAATATATTATATGAGTAAACAAATAATATGAGTAAGTAATATAACTCACAAAATAGAAAAAATAAATGACTACCAAATATATGTCCCTCAAATCAGCATCTTTCTCTTCATCCAACACATCAGATTTTTCTTGTTCTGGCTATTGATTCTCTGCACCAGCCATTGCCTCAGTTTTAAATGCTTTTCCCCTAAAACTTTTATGACTGACTCCTTCGTGCCATTCAGATCTCAGTTTAAATGTTATCTCTTCAATAAGGTCTTTCTGTCCCATTCCACCCAATATAACCACCCCACTACCTGCCCCATCATTCTTTATTACATCATCTTGTTCTATTATCATCATATATTTATTATTCAATGACATACCCTGTTTCCCTGAAAATAAGACCCAGCCAAATAATTAGCTCCAATGCATCTTTTGGAGCAAAAATTAATATAAGACCCAGTCTTATATTATATTATATAACACCCAGTCTTATATTACAGTAAAATAAATACAATTAATTTACTATTATATTAATATAATTAATATAAGACCCGGTTTTATATGATATTATATAAGACCAAGTCTTACATTATAGTAAAATAAGACTGGGTCTTATATTAATTTTTGCTCCAAAAGACGTATTAGAGCTGATTGTCCAGCTAGGTCTTATTTTTGGGGAAACACGGTAGTCTTCTTTATCTATATGTTAATTATTCTCTCTAACTGGACAGTAAGACAGGGAGTAGGAAATTTATCTGTCTTGTTCAACCTGTATGCCCAGTGTTTGGCACATAGTTGGTATTCAATAAATATTTGCAGAGTTAATGAATATATTAATGTATGAAAAAAAGTAATATGATCCCTGTTCAGACAAGGATTTTCAATCATAATTAAATGACTAATTAATGGAATCTTGCTAAGCTGTGTCAAGCATCAGATGGAGAATTGAGCAGGATGATCATTTAATATGCTTCTTCTAAAAATAATATTTATGAGTCAAAGGAACACAGTTCCCTTGGTTACCTTTGTTTTGACCACAATGCCTGGACCGCATTATTTTAGTCAAGGATTAAGCTAGTTGAAACTCAAACCTCTATAGGACTATGCACATTCTAAATACCATCAACCCAGAGGGGCCCTGATGTAAATTCCATCAACAGGAAATGGTGTTGGTGTGGAATAGTCTACCAGGCAGAAATATTCTAACCATGAATCTTTGTAGCTCAAGGTCACTCACTCACAGTTGCTTCTCACTTTAAATCTTATGGAGTGACAGTCACCACATGACACTGGGAAAACACCTACATTTTGCTAACCAGGTTTCATGTGAGAACATCCAGTGAGCTTCTTATGATCAGGTCTCAGGAGGAAGCAAGGTGACATAGTACCATATCTGCCATTTCAGTTAAAGCACAGAGACCTTGATTTAAAAATTGTTGAATTTATTTCAACAGAATACTTACACGCTTGGGAAATCTGTCATACAACTTCTCAGCATGCCATGCGATTTCTAATGATCCATTTAAGTAACCTTCATTTGCACAGTGTAACATGAGCCTTTTCCCTGTGGATTTGCAGGGATGTCTATTTATGAGGTTCAGTTTTGTTTTGTTTTGTTTTACCTTAGATGAAGAATCACATTAAGCATAATCCTAACTCTTAACACATTACCATCATCAGTCCATGCAAAACACCTCTCCTGCTTTTCTCTTTACTCTTTCCCTTCATTCCTGACCCCCAAATTTACTAACTATAATGCATTTTATATAATGTTCTGAACTAAGCATATATCCTCATGAAATTTGTGATGATGTATGTTTATGTACTTTTAATATAATTTCAATCTCTTTCTTACATCTGTCACTTTGACACTATTTTAAAGATATATCTATTACTGCATGAATATCTAGTTAAAATCTTCTGTATCCACTATATTTTAATTATCCATTCTCTTGTGAAAGTGATATTGTTATTATCAACAGAATCTTATTTTTTATATTTTTTTCAAGTTTGTTATTACTGGCCTAGAGAAACAGTGTTAATTTTTTTACAATTTGTCCTTGTATCCAACAATTTTGCCAAGTATTTGTGTTAGTTGAACATATTGTTTTCATCTTTGTCTTTATAGTCCTTGTGCCTCTTATGCCTTTTTCTAGTTTTAATACTGGCCAGTAGTGAACAAGACTATTTATTGAAATAAAAGACTGGAAAGAATCCAAATATCCATCAATAAGGAATTATTTGAATAAACTATAGTACTGTGTTTCCCCGAAAATAAGACCTAGCTGGACCATAAGCTCTAATGTGTCTTTTGGAGCAAAAATTAATATCAGACTTGGTATTATATTATATTATATTATATTATATTATATTATATTATATTATAAAGACCTGGTCTTATATTATATTAAAATAAGACTGGGACTTACATTAATTTTTGCTCCAAAAGACGCATTAGTGCTGATTGTCTGGCGAGGTCTTATTTTCGGGGAAACACAGTATATCCACATGATTTTATAGAGTACTAAGCAACTATCAAAGGAGATGAGGAAGATATCTTATTTTGCAATGGAATAATATTTGGGATGTATTGTTGAATGAAAAAGCAAGTTTCAAGCTGAGAGATCCAAGATGGCAGAGTAGATAAACACTGTACCTGCATCCTTCTGTGAACACATTAAAATTTCAACTTAATTATAGAACAATCACCCTGGAGAATCATCTGAAGTCTAGCTAACAGAAATCCTATAAGTAAAAACATAAACAAGAAGCCACATCGAGACTGGTAGGAGGGGTGTAGACATGGAACAGGCGTGTCATGCAGGGTCTCAGGTCCCACTCCCCACATAAGAACACAGGATATGGCGAGGCCAAAAAGGAACACCAACGGAGCCATGGATGGGTGGTTCATTCATACCACTATAGTCGCGCTGGCGGCTAGGTTGGAAAGACAAGAAGCAGGCTCCACAAGATGTGTAATCTGCTGTCCGCTTCTCTGCCAACAAACCAACCCATTTGCTAGCTGCAATCTTCCGTCTGCTTCTCTGCCACCCAACCAACCCGCCAGCATAGCCACAGCAGTTATATCAGATGCCAATGGCTACCTGGTTAAAGCGGATAGCCAACTAGTTACAGCTGATGGCCATCTACTACCCGAGCCAGCACCTTTCCTCATAAGGTCAAGAGCCTGGAAACTGCTCACTGGGACTCTGTCCCCACAGGGCCCCAAACCTTCGTGTGGCAGTTGAGAACCAGTAGGGATATCTCAATCACAGAGGATCTCCCAGAAGAGCGAGGGACCCCAGCCTCCCACACCAGGCTCCCCAGCCCGGAGTACTGGTGCAGTGAAAAAGAGCCCCCACAATTTCTGGCTGTGAAAAACAGTGGGGATTATAACCATTCGGGTGGAATGGAAGGCTGCAGGAAACCCACACATCCTCTTAAATGGCCTGCGCACAAACTCACTTCCTCCAAGGCACTCACCTTGAACTCCAGCAGAAGGACAATGACTCAGAGGCCTCAGAGACATAAGAAGGGCAGATAGGTATGTGGGTTTACGGGGAGGACTAGAGGACATTCGGCATTTTCCTGGTGAGGTGTCTTCCTCACATGCAGCTGACATACAGGCACCATCTTTCCTATGTTGAGCCCACCCCCACAGACCAAATCTGAATTTGATTGGCCTGGTGAGCTCTGCTGCTCCTCCCTGCTGACTCAGCTGAAACGCTGTCCCACCCAACTCCCCCAATGCTGGAGGCACTTTCTGTGCTAGCAGCCAGCCCCTCTGGCATTGCACTCTTTTTTAGAAAACTATTGGAGTCCATGAGCCCCACACAGGCAGCAGTAACTGGCCTCAGTGTGCTCTGAGACTTTTGCTGAGTTGCTCCAGGCTCAGCACTGGCACCAAACCAGAGTCAACATTAACCTGGTGACCACAACTCTTCCCACTCTAGTAACTCCCTGAGACCCTGCCTCACCCAATTCACATATCACATAAGGCTTTATCAGTGGCTGAACCTTAAGAGAGCCAGCAGGTGGCAGCAAGTCTCTAGGTGTCCTGGATTTTTGCACTTACCCCAGGTCTGGTACTGATGGAGCCATACTCAGTTGACAGTGTGGCCTCTCCCACGCACCTCCAGGTTTAGCACAAACAGCAAACAACCATGGATTGCTTTGTAGCTCCTACCAGGTAGCACCTGGCCAATCACAGGCAGTGACTGACCTGGGCCTGTACCAGTGTCCCTCCCAAGAGGCCTCAGAACCAACATACTTTGGAGGTTGGCTTCAGACCATAGCAGACCACTGCCCAATTAGCCCCACAAGTGGCACAAACAAAGGGTGGTCTGAACAGGGCCGCCAGAGCCCACTGGGGCAAATCCCATTCAGTAAGGTAAACCTCCCGCACAGCAGCCCATAAGCTGTGAATGTGGCCAAACCCCACAGCCAGTCAGCCTGAAGGCAATACCACCCACTGATGGACCAATAGCAATCAAGACTCAACTCTAACAGGATAGCACACAAAACCCACACAAGGGACACTCCTGGAGCATCTGGCTCAGGTGAGCATGGAGACTGTACCACTGGGCCCCACAGGACCCCTACCACATAAGGCCACCCAGAAAGACTGGGATACATAGCAGATCTACCTAATACATAGAAAGAAACACAGAGAGGCAGCCAAAATGAGGAAACAAATACGTCCCAGGACAGCCAGATGGCTCAGTTGGTTAGAGTGTGAGCTCTGAACAACAGGGTTGCCGGTTCAATTCCCACATGGGCCAGTGAGCTGCACCCTCCACAACTAAATTGAAGACAACGAGCTGCCACTGAGCTTCCGGAGGTTGCGGCTGATTGGCTCAGTTGGTTAGAGCACAAGCTCTCAACAACAAGGTTGCCGGTTCAATTCCCACGTGGGATGGTAGGCTGCGCCCCATACAACTAAGATTGAAAACGGCAACTGGAATTGGAGCCAAGCCGCACCCTCCACAACTAGATTCAAGGACAACAACTTGGAGCTGATGGGCCCTGGAAAAGCCCCCTGTTCCCCAATAGTCCCCAATAAGAAAAGAAAAAAAAAGAAGAAGAAGAAATATGTACCAAATGAAAGAATAGGAAAAAATCCAGAAAAAGAACTAACTGAAATGCAGGCAAGCAACCTACCAGAGACAGTGTTTAAAACAATGGTTATAAGGATGCTCAAGGAATTTAGTGAGAACTTCAACAGCGAGATTGCAAGTATAAAAAAGAACATAGAAATAATAAAAAAGAACAAGTCAGAAGTGAGGAATACAGTAACTGAAATGAAGAATGCACTAGAAGAAATCCCCAGCAAACTAGATGAAGCAGAGGACTGAATCAGCAATTTGGAAAATAAGGTAGCAGAAAACACCCAGTCAGAACAGCAAAAAAGAAAATTTTTTTTTTAAATGAGGATAGTTTAAGATACCTCTGAGACAATATCAAGCGTAAAAACATTTACATCATAGAGGTACCAGAAGAAGAGAGAAAGCAAGGGATTGAGAACCTATTTGAAGAAATAATGACTGAAAACTTCCTTAACCTGGCAAAGGAAATAGATATACAAACCCAGGAAGCACAGAGAGTCCCAAAGAAGGATAAACCCAAACATGCCCACACCTAGACATATTATAATTAAAATGGCAAAGGTTTAAGACAAAGAAGAATCCTAAAAGCAGCAAGAGAAAGGCAACAAGTAACTTATAAGGGAGCTCTCATAAGACTGTCATTTGATTCCTGAACAGAAATTTTGCAGGCCAGAAGGGGTTGGCAGAAAATATTCAACGTGATGAAAAGCAAGGATCTACAACCAAGATTATACTACCCAGCAAGGTTATCATTTAAAATTGAAGAACAGACAAAGACCTTTCCAGACAAGAAAAAGCTAAAAGAGTTTATCACTACCAAACCAGTATTACAGGGAATGTTAGAGAGACTTCTTTAAGACAAGCGGGGAATAAAGATCAAACTATGAATAATAAAATGGTAATAGCTACATATCTATCAATAATTCCTTTAAAATAAATGAATTAAATGTTCCAATCAAAAGACATAGGAGGGTTGAACGGATAAGAAAACAAAACCTTTCCATATGTTCCCTCCCAGAAAATCACTTCAGATTGAAAGACACACAGAGACAGAAAGTAAAGAGATGGACAAAGATATTTCATGAAAATGGAAATGAAAAAAAAAAAAAAAAAACAGCTGGGGTAGCAATAAATTAAAAAAAAACAAAGGCTATAAGAAGAGACAATGAAAGACCCAGTAATCCCACTTCAGGATATTTATCCGAAGGAACCCAAAACACTACTTCAAGGGGACATGTGCATCCATATGTTCACTGCAGCATTGTTCATAATGACCAAGATGTGAAGGTAGCCTGGGTGCCCATCGATGGAAGAATGAATAAAGAGGAAGTGGTACATATATATATACAATGGAATATTGCTTGGCCATGGAAGGGAATGGGTTCTTGCCATCTGCAGCAACATGGATGGACCTGAAGTATATTGTGCTGAGTGGAGTGTGTCAGACAGAGAAAGACACATGTAATGTGATTTTGCCTATATGTGGAATCTAAGAACAAAATTAACAAACAAAACAGAAACAAATTCATAGATACAGAAAACATTTTGATGGTTGCCATATAAGAAAGGAGTTGGGGGTGTGGGTAAAAAAAGGGGGAGGGATTAAGAAGTATGAATTTGTTGTTACAAGGTAGTTATGAGGATGTAGGGTATAGCATAAAGAATATAGTCAATAATATTATGATAACTATGTATGGTGTCAGATGGGTACTAGATTTGTTAGGGTGATAGATGGAAGGGGTTGGGGGTAGGGTGAAAAAGGCAAAGGGATTAAAAAGTATAAAGTGGTAATTACAAAATAGTCATGGGGATGTAAAGTAAAGCATAGGGAATATAGTCAATGATACAGTAATCACTATGTATAGTGCCAGGTGGGTACTAGACTGGTCAGTGAGGATTACTTCTTAAATTATATAAATATCTAACCACTATGTTATATATCTGAAATTAATATAAAATAATATTAATGTCATCTGCAATTGATACATTTAAAAGGGGAGAGGGGAGGGAAATAAGAGGTCTAAATTTCCAGGTATAAAGCAAACAAGTCATGGGGATGTGAAGTACAGCATAGGGAATACAGTCGATAATATTGTGATAACATAGTACAGTGTCAGGTGGTTGCTGGATTTATCATGGTGATCACTTCTTCAGGTATATAAATTTTGAATAACTATGGTGTACCCCTGAAACTAATATAATATTGTATGTTAGCTATATTTTTAATACAAATCTTTAAAAAATAAAAGAATAAAGTATCTGGAAGCCTAGTGTAGCTTTTTCTGTTTAAGTTATATGGACAAATGACCAATTTATTCACTCAGAGCAACACTTAGAATGTGATGTATGTGTGTGTATGTGAGTGTATGTATTTCATATTAGAAATATAGATTTTGAAGTATTCTCTAATATGTGTGGATGCAAAATCTACCACCACTAATACAAATTTGAAATAAATATTTGTTCATTGTATATTTTGTTTTCCATTACAGTAAATTGTATTTCTCAATTTAAAAAAAAAAAAAAGCAAGGTTCAGAACAGTGTATAATGTGCTTCATTTTTATCTAAGAAAGAGAGGAGATACAAGTGTGTATGTGAGTGAGAGATAATTTGCCTCTACAAGCTGTTAAAAATGATTAAAGAAGACAATTTAGGTGATACAAATAAATTTTATTTCACACTTATTGAAGTGGGCAGTCTCCATTGCCAAGGGTCCAGAGAACTGTAAAATGGGAGAGAAGTCAGAGAGCTTTTATAGGATAAAAAAATAAAGAACAAGGAAGTTAAGTACAGAGCTAAAAGTTGGCTTGATGTTTGGGGATTGGCTGATTGGGTATACTGATTTTCTGGTCAAACAGAGCATTTACAGGAACATGAAAGTTATCGAAGTTTCAATTTGCTGGTATGGCACCTGGAGCAGGAACAACTCCATTTTAGGCCTAGAAATTTATTTCAACAAAACTCTCCAGGATTTGGTGCAAATTAGAGTAGAGCCAGGGCCTTAACTCTTTATACCTATAGGAGGATCTCTTGACCTGACTTTCTAGCTCAGTAATTATTATTAGTATTTATTCTGCTTAGTGCCATATCTATTGAATCCTGTTTTCAATTATTTTATTATTACATTTTTATACTTAGTTCTCCTTTGTTGCTTTTTGTTCTTGCGTCCTATAACCAATATCATCTATTTCTTTAAAGATATTATTAAGCTTATTTTAAAGTTTTAGTCCATGTTTTATATTTGTTAGAGAAAACCACAGACCCCAAACCTACATTTAATACCTGACCTAATTGCTGTTTCAACCTTTCCCAGAAACATAATCTTAATCAACCAATCTGAAGTTTTCTGGTCAACACCAAGGAGGTGATCTATCACATGGGCCCTCTCCAGTCCCCATAGAAAGAAGAGACAATCTGCAGGATAAAAATGCTTTCTGTTCCCTTCCCCCAAAAGAAGAGATCCTGGTGTAAAAATAATCCTTTCTTTTCTTTTGTTAATAGCTCCCCTGCCCAACCCTTCTTCCTATAAAAACCTCCTATTTTGTAACTCCTAGGACAGCACTTCTACCCTGTTTCCCCGAAAATAAGACCTAGCCAGACAATCAGCTCTAATGTGTCTTTTGGAGCAAAAATTAATATAAGACCCAGTTATATTATATTATATTATATTATATTATATTATATTATATTATATTATATTATATTATATTGCATTATATTATATTAAAGACCCAGTCCTATAATAAAATAAGACAGGGTCTATATTAATTTTTGCTCCAAAAGATGCATTAAAGCTGATTGCCCAGCTAGGTTTTATTTTCAGGGAAACACGGTGGTTGCTAGACAGGATGCTACCCAATTCATGAATCTCCTAATAAAGCCAATTAGATCTTCAATTTTACTCAGCTGAATTTTGTTTTATAACACACTGATTCTGTTTCCTCTAATATAGGTCGTATGTGTGGTGTTCTTTCTCTCAAACGGACAGGACTTCTCCATTATTTCAATATTTTTGTCTCTGAGTTCATTTTCCCCTAGTGAGAAGCTGAGGCCCAGACTCTTGCTTGTATCATTCCTGGGGAGTTGGTGGCGGAGGCTATTCCAGTTTTTGCACCTTCACCAGGTGAGTCTGACCTGATCTCCAAGTTACTGAAGAAGCTATCTAAACCTTTCAAACATCTCCCCTGAGAAATCTCTTTTCTCTATGTATTGTAATTGTCCGACCCTGGATGTGTGGAGGGGTGATATTGTGACGGATAATAAATGTCAATGTAAGAACATCCAAACCTGTGGAGAATTCTTATGAGTTTATTTGAGCCAAACAGAGGGTACATCTGAAAGTAAAATCTAAGCAGAATGAGGAGAATGCCTTCCAGAATGACAGTTTGCAATTTCTCCTGTGCATTTGGAATTAAGGAGGGAATTAAGGAAGTTTAAATGAAGGAAGGAGAAAGCAAGATGGGGGCTGGATTACAGAATAGTTAACAAGATTTATGTGCTCTCTTGAGGGTAGTTATGACTCTTAAGGGTCTGAAAAACGATTAATCTGGCATTTCAAAGGTGTGTTAACCTAGATGCACAAAAACAATGGACAGAGCTTGCTTAAGGCAAAGATAAACCTTTTACTAAAGGTATATGCTTGGAGTGTGACTACCCATTATGACCTGCCCAGTTAGGAATTTATGATCACATCTCCCTGTGAGGTTACTTTCCGTAAAACCCCCTTTTTTTTTCTTCACAATTCCCCCTTTGAGTCATAAATCAATCTAAAGGATGAATTGACAACCAAACTTTTGGCCTGATAGTGCAGGAAGGCTCATTCTGGTCTCAATATCAATATCGCCTTGTTGAAGTGGTGGACCGTTGGGGACAGGGCAATACCATAACCATAGGATGTGAGTTTAGGCCAAATTTTTCCAAAAAAGGAAAGGGGAGGTAAATGGAAGGCACTCAAGTCTTATGGCTTTCATGGTAAAAAACACTCTGGATCATTTCTATCCTGTGAAGTATCATGATCAAAGTTTTGCAATCTGTGTCATTTTTCTGTATTCTGCACCTATTAATAGTATAACATTTGCATAAGCCGTAAAAAGAGTAGTAACAGTTATCTTGTACATCTTCAGTAGCTATAAACAGTTGGACTTTATAGAAAAACCCTAAGAACAAGTATAACTGTTATTGGCAGTCAATGATCTTTAAAGTCTTTGTCTTCTGAGAGCTCACTGTGAAAGGAAGAGGTTACCTATTTGGCATTTTCTTGAAGTGGCTTTTTCAAGACTCCACTTCTTGATGGGTTGAAGTACAAAATCACATTCCAAAGCCTTGGATACAGAGAGAAGAACAATCTGCACCCACGTTTGCAATCTACCACAAGTGACTAAGAACACAATCTCTGGAGACTGATTGCCTGGGCTTGAATGCTGGTTCTGTTACTTAGTGGTTGTGTGACCTTGGACATTACTCGACCTTTCTGTGCCTCAATTTCCTCATCTGTGTTTTGTTTTGTTTTCATTTTAAGTTTATCTTTCCCTTGTCTCTCTCTACTTCCTTGCCTGTGCTCATCATGTTCCCTCCTGGAACAAGAGCTCAATCTCTATTACCCTCCCTCTCTCCATCAAAATTCTACCCATCCTACAAGGCTCTGCTCAAATACCTCCTTACTTCAGTACTCTCCCTTCTTCCTTTTAGTCAGCACTCCAACATCACTCTTTATCTCTTTGATAGCAGTAGTCATATTCTGCTTTGCAAGGGATATATATATATATATCCAAAAATAATAATGAGCTCCTACTATGTTCCAGGCACAGGATAAAGGGCAATGGATGAGCTATTCAAAATCCCTGGGTTTACTGAACTAGTGGAGAAGAGACTTCTGTATATGTTTGTCTCTTCTAGGTCATACTACAAGACCCAGTATTATATTATATTATATTATATTATATTATATTATATTATATTATATTAATTATATTATATTATACCCGGTCTTATATTATAGTAAAATAAGACCAGGTCTTATATTAATTTTTGCTCCAAAAGACTCATTAGAGATAATTGTACAGCTAGATCTTGTTTTCGGGGAAACACGGTATATCCTGAAGGCAGGGATAAAGTCACATTCACTTCATCTTTCACATACTATAGCCACCATAGGAACCCAAAAGCTGTTAATTGAAATATGTTTTAATTGAATCAAATGTTATCAAATTGACAATGCTTGATTTGGGTCACTGGTTAACTCTCATTTTAGTTGCTTGTGACCAAGAAGAGTGCAAGATTACCTTTAAATCCTCAATAATGGCCTTTCCCAAACTGTCTTCGCTTCCCCTATTCAGGCTCTGAAGCTAAGACAGGTATTTTCTCCAGCTAAAGCCAGAAGGGTCAATTTCCAGAGCAAGTGTCTCTTGTGGTTTTTCATAGTCTGGGTGAACAAAGCCACTTCTTGTAAGATGAAATCTGTGTCTATGACTCAGTGCTATAATAGACCTATGGGGTTACTCTGAGGGAATGTGACATGGCTTACCTCCAACTCTGAAAATACCTTCATGTCCTGAATCACGGAGTATTTTGATGATACTAAGCTTGTAGGAGCCTGTACCGTGGAGTGGCTTGAGAAGTCAGTACAGTGCAAGATAAAAACAAACTAAATCATAAAATAAACATAAATAAACTCATAAAGATTTTCTTTTTCTCATGACAGCTATTTTTAAAAATAGAAATTATCAAATTCAGAATTTTTTCTCATTTTTGTGGGCGTGGCTGGGAGGTCCCTAAGCACATGTACAGCCTACATATTTAATATCCCAGAACGGGACCATCTGTTATTATTACTCATATTGAACAAAACTGAGGTGGAGAAATAGACAGGGTAAGGGATTTAACCCAGATCACAGGTCATTTAGTAACTGAGCTGAAACTCAAGACTTGTACCTTACACTTTTCCCAATAAAGCATACTGCACAAATACCAAGGGATGTGTCTGTGGTATGTGCTGGGATCAGAAGAGAAAAGTGTCTGCAAAAAACAAGCTGATTCAAAGAAGGCTGGGATTCTGAAGTGGTGGGTTGATCTGCTATCTCTCTGTTGATGCAGTTGCTATGGGAAGTATAAATTCTCAGGAAACATGGACCAAAATCTCTGGGACTTGTAATCTCAAAATGAAGCACCACGTAGAGACCTTGGGCCAGACAAGGTGCTGATTCTTGCCTAAGGGCTGTGAAGCATGACTTCTTCGGCTACAAGGGATATAGTACAAGAATCAGGTATTCTTTCCAGGGTAGGGAGGCAGCAAGAGTGTCAGTCTATCTGCTGTGTTTGGTATGGGGGCTGGGGAGAGAGTGTGAAAGTGATGGCAAGTAGTTTATTCCTTCCATAGAGGATACATTTTCACTTTCACAGATGGACAATAGAACAAATCTAAATGCAGTCTCACAAATCTTTAAAAGTCTTAGGAGCTTGATGTTTGCAGCCCAAACTGGAGGAATATGAAGCCTCCAAAGTAATGCAATCTTAATCAGATAAATTTCCTTTCACCAATTATTAATTATCAGAATGTCAATAACAAGATTTAGCTGTACAGGGACCCAGGGGCCTCTGTTCCTGTATAAACTCTACTACCACTTATTTTCCAAAATTTTTGTTTCAACACTGCCATCTAGTGTCCAGTTCTCTGATTTACCAGCCTCAGGTTATCTGTTCAAGGAAGGTCAATATTCTCGACCTTGGAAAGATATCTATGACACCTTGTTAAATGAAAAAAAGAAAATTAAAAAATGGTATGTACTATATAATTTTGTACATATAGACTTGTGTGTATGCGTGAGTGCAAACTTTATGCATATGTGTATATGCACAAATCTCCAAATTATTGATGGTATCTCTGGTTGATAGAATTTGGAGGAATTTTTGTTACTTCTTTATTCTTATCTGTACTTCACTTTTTTATAATGATAATTGATCATTTGTGTAAATAAGGGGAAAGGTTAATTTTTTAATTAAAATTTATTGGGGTGACAATCGTTAGTAAAGTTACATAGATTACAGGTGTACAATTCTGTATTACACCATCTATAAATCAGGAAAGGTTAATTTTTAAAAAGACGACATGAGCCCTCAAGGTGAGAATCTACCCAAAAAGATTATTTTATGAAGTGAAATATATTCAACAGAAGTGTATTGATCATCTACTACTATGTACAATATATTCTTTTGATCTTAAAGTACACCAGTAAAATCAGATAATATCCTTCTACCATAATATCAGCAACCATTTCATGTATGTTTACTATGTGTTGGTCACTGTGCTGAGCTATTTGCTTTCTAAATCTTAAAATAATCATGGAGGTGAAACTACTGAGGTGAGAATACTGAGGCCCAGAGAGGTTAAGTAACTTATCCAAAATCACAAAGAATATATGAGATTAAAATCCAGGTGTTTCTCTGAAACCTGAACACTGAATCACTATACAATTCTCCTCCAAGTTTCTAAGAAATTACCCCACATGATCCACAAACATGGGTAAAAAAGGACATTAATTTTTTTGAATGCTTCCTAAGTGTCAGACACCATTCTTTAATCCTCATAGAAATCTATTAAGTAGATATTTCTTAGAGTGCAATCACATTAGAAGTAAGCAAAGGTCTATCTTTATAGGATAATTTTACCCAAGGTCACAGAAATAATAAACACAAGTAGTGTGTTGAAGACCTGCTATGTGCCAGATGGTTCACACGGTTTTCTATGAACTTACCATGTATTGATTAGTTTAATCCTCCAAAGAACCCCATGAGGTCGTTGGCATGATTATCTTTCCCATTTTGCAGATGAAGAAAAGGCTCAGAGAGGTTAGGTAACTTGCCCAAGACTTAAGCTAGGAAATAAAAGAAGTGGAATTTGAACACGAGTTTGACTGACTCCAAAGCCCAGATCCTCCCTTCTACCTGACGCATCCTTGGGCTCAGGGTAGTGATCAACACATATTTAAAATAAATAATTGAAAGAACAGGCTGCCATCATTCCCACTTAGAAGAGGATGTGGGGCCCAGAGACTTGAACACAATAACTGTCCGTGTTCACTCAGCTAGTTGATAAGATTAGAATCCAGGATGCCTAACCCTCAGCCCTTTGTACCCCTATTCCACCTGACTCCTGGATGAAAATATAGGTTAACCATAAATGGTTAGTGTATTAGTTTTCTACTGCTGTTTGATAAACTTCCACAGACTTAGTGATTTAACACAAACTTATTATCTTAACAGTTCCAGAGATCAGAACTCTGAAATGGTTCTAACGGGGCTAAAATTAAGGTGTATACTGGGCTGTGTTCCTTTGTGGAGGTTCTAGGGGAGAATCCTTTTTCTTGCCTTTTCCAGTTTCTAGAGGCTACCCACCTTCCTTGTTTCATGGTCCCCCTTCCATCTTCGAAGTCAGTAATAGTCTGCCAAGTCTTTTTCTTGTTGCGTCACTCTGACTGCTTCTATTGTCACTTCTCTGACTCTCCTGCATCCCTCTTTCACTTATAAGGACCCACATGATTGCATTGGACCCACCCAATTATCCAGGATATTCTCCCCACCACAAGATCCTTAACTTGATCACATCTATAAAGTTCCTTTTACTACGTAAGGTAACATATTCACAGGTTCCCAAGGGTTAGGACTTGGACTTCTTTGGGGGGCCATTATTGTACTAACACAACATAGCAATCTTTAGGGTTTTTGCCTGTGTGAAATTATAATTTTAAAATTTTGTATCTATATTAGTTTGTTTTCATTAAATCGACAGTGAGTCCTTGAGGAGGTTGCTAGTTGGAGTGCCATGTTCTCCTCTCACGGCGTGCAGACCCAAATTTCCTTATTTGTTTTGTGGTAGGCTCCTAACCCCCTGGGAGAATTCTAAGGTTGAAAGGTCATATCCCACAGCCACACTTCTGGACTGTATGCTGTTTACCTGATCATACAGTGTCCACATGGAGCTAGCATGTCATATTTTTTATTGCAGCACCTTCTTCACAACCCACTATGGTTTCCCATCATGAGAAGTACTAAGGCAGGTCACAGCTGGAGGGTAGAAGGTGAGTCATATAGAACAAGAAACAAGGCAAGATGAGGTAAGTTTGAATAAAAGGAGTCAGTGAGCCCAAAGACTATTGGACACCCATGTAACCAATACTCTTTGGCAAGACATAGAATATTTCCACCACCCTAGAAAGTTTTTCTATGTGCCTTGCTGTCCTGAGGCAACCACCATTCTGATTTCTATTCCCATAAATTAGTTTTGCCTGTTTTTGAACTTCACATAAATGGAATCATGTAATATGTATTCTTTTGTTCCTGGTTTCTTTCAGTTTCAGAAGTGCATTCCTTTTTATTGCTGAGTAGTATTACATTTGTAAATATACCAAAATTTATTAATACTTTCTCTTTCTCTTGCTGATGGACCAATTGCTTCCACTTTTTTGCTATTATAATTAAAGCTGCAATAAACATTCTTGTTAATAGAAGACCACTAGACAGCCTCCATTATCTGAAAGGGTCCTAGGTAGTAAGCACCTCCCCCCACACAAACACACCCCTTTTAGCACAGTAGAGCAGTATGTAGCCTCTGACAGGAATGCACACAAATACCTGTAAGTTTCTCTCCTTTCAAGCACATAGAATTGCATTTCTATATCCCTTTGAATTTCAGTATGGCCATGTGATTTGCTTAGGCCAATAAAATGTAAGAGGAATTGATATATGTCACTTCTGGGCAGTCTTTAAGAGACAGGGAGGAATTTTCTGTTTTCCTCTTTCCCTCTGCTATGGCTGCTCCATTGGTCTTGGTCCCAGAGTAAGGACAGCTTGAAGCAGACCCACAGTGGACATGTAGTATGGCCAAAAATCAAATCTTTGTTGTTTTAAGCAAATAATATATTTGGTATTATTTATTATAGCAACATAATATAGTACATCCTGACCGATACAAGGTCTCAATTTCCTCATTTGTTAAATGGGGATATAAGCAGAATTTACTTCCTTAGGATGTTGTGAAGTTTAAATAAATAATGCATGTTTAAAAAAAAAAAAAATTGGCACTCTGCCAGACACACACTACTAGCTCAATGAGAGCTATGAGAATGGAAAATGGCAAAGAATTGCCCAAGATCATCCAGATTTTTAATGACAGAACCAGTTTCTTTCCTTCCAATGAATCACCTGGAGAGTCTATAAAAGAGCTAATTATCTATTCAGATACACAGATTCTGGCTTTTAAATATAGTCATTTTCACCAACATCCTTATTAACACTGGAGTGATCATAATTTCCTCTGATTCCTCTTCTACTTAACTTGCTTATCATTTCTCAATAACATCTGTTCTAACCAGAGGACATATAACCTATTGATCTAGGTTTTCCTTTCTCCCAACTGGAGTAGCATTTCTTTATCAAGTACTGTCTAAAATTCTTTGTTCTGCCCATTTTAACCGAGGCCAAGAATGTGCAGTAAATGGAAATCACCACTGTGCATCATCCTGAATAGTAAATCATCTTATGGTTTCTGGCATTATACAATTATTACTACTTACCAAACCAAAAATAGTGGTTCACAAGTTTAGGGCTGGACAGAACATGAGAAAAACATCATCAACAAATACAAATGCAGTATTACTGAGTCCCTGTTGTTTTTAAGGCTTTATGTTTGGTGTTACATTGAATGTTTGAAAGTGTGTGTTTGTGAACTTTCTCTTTCCATTAAGGTTCCAGTATACCACAAAGTAGGGCAACATCTGTCCACAGGATCTTATAATTTCATTAGGAGAATAATATGTTCATTAGGAGGATTGTTACTTAAGTAAATTAGCAATACGAGGCAGAAGGTAGACCTCAAATTCAGTATTTTCATAGAATCCCCATTTTCCTAGATATTAATATTACAAACCAACTTTTGAAAGTCGTACGGTACCTCAGTCTAGAACAGTACCTGACTCTGTTCTTCAATAAATCTATTTTTGAATGAATTCATGAGTGATGCTGCCCTCAGCCAAGTTTCATTCCAGCATTATCCCAACTGAGCAAATGTTTAACTATTTTATCTCATCTTGCCCATCCTATTTTATAAAAAGGAGTGAGAATGAGGTCCCAATGATGAATGTAATTTTTATACTTGTTATACAACAGAATAAAAATGGAAAATATTTGTATTTTCCAAAAAACAGAATCACAAAAGTGGTGTAGCCATAGCCTCATCAGGATCACTGGTCTGTGAAGGGGAAAATTTTAAATGTACACAAAATACTTACAAAATGCTGAAAATGTATCACCAAGGTATGTGCCTAAAATGTGAGGTGTAGTTGAATATTTTGAATTTCTCAGCTCTCTAGGAATGAACCTCTTCACCCTTTATAACATGTAAGGGTATTGTTTGACTTTCACCTTCAACCACCATACACATTCAGAGGACTGCAGTGTGTTCATGCTAGGGAATGACTGGTGAGTGCCAACAGAGAAGACAAAAGAGGAAGTGCTATGGGCACTCTGAAGAGGCAGCGAACCCTGTGGACTCCAAGGAGACAGACTTGAGCTGAGGCTTGGAGAATGAAATAAGCATTAGATACACAAACACGAAGTGGAAGGAGGAGTTGTACCTAAGGAGAAGTGCCTAGAAAGTGTGTAGAGGCAGAATCGACAAAGCTGTGAGCACAGAGGGAGGAGTCTTATAGGTTGGATGGGTGTGAACAAGCACTAACAGATGATCATCTTGGGACAGTAAAACTAGATTCGGTTAGTCTCAGCTTGGACTTTATCCTAAGAGTCATCAGGAGCCATTGAAGCTTCCTGGGTCAGTTGGGAAGAGTTCTTTTTGTTTGTTTTTATTGTGGTTTTTTTCAATTGAGATATTTTAGGATTGTAAGGATATGTAGAGAATAAAAGAAACTGTACACAGAGACTCAAGATAGTTAGACAGTTATAGGACTGGTGCAAAAGAAATAAGGCTTTTAGCTGATGAGAGAACAAAGAAAAAGAGAGACAGAGAGCCAGACATGAGCGATGTCAGCAGAGAAGAACTCACAGACATTTGCGCCCTGTTGGATGTGAAAGGGAGGAAATAAACCCAGTATAACTTCAAAGGTTTGAATGTGAGCAGCCCTAGAACAGTACCATTAATGAAATATGAAAATCACAAGTGGAAGCTCAAAGGTGAAAGCATATGATGGAGGAAGTGAAGGGGATAGAAACCACATGGTATTTCAGTTCAACTCAGTGAACTGAGGCAATGGTGGGATAGTGAGTTGGAGAAAAGTCCACTTTAGAAAGTTAAAGAACAGGCCTATTGTAGTTCAGGGGACCAAATGGAGTCATCTGTCTTTGGTGCCCCCAATTACATTTCTTGAATTCATCCTAGTACAGGGGGCCTAGGATTCTCACCTTCCCATTTCTCCCTGCCCCATGCACCCCCATCTTGTAGGTCTATTTCAGGTACTCCCATAACCTAGCCAGCCTTCTTCCTAGGAGATTAGCCTGTAGCCATTGAATTCCAGGCAATTAGAGTGCTCAGTCCTCTACAAATAGATCTCCCAGACAGTGTCTCCTGGCCTGGCCTAGTGTCCTGCTCTGCCCACCACCACTACCAATGAGATGAGGGCTTGAACCATGTTCTTACATCATGACCAAACAGTTCTCAGGATGGTACACCTGTGCTGACCAGCCAAATTTGACTCTCAGATGAGCCAAATCCCCCTGGCATATCTCACACTTTAGTTCACAGATCAGGGATTAAGCTACCTTCTGCCTAATCTTCTAAACCAGGGGTGTCCAAACTTTTTTCAATGTTTTTCACCAAGGGCCATAGCAGTAAAATACACAAACAACCAGGCCACTCAGTCGAGGTGAAGTACGTATTGCCTCACCTGGTTTATTTAAGTAAACTAAATATATTTCTGGAATTTGCTGCGGGCCAATTAACAATGAATCATGGGCTGCAGTTGGCCCGCGGGCCGCAGTTTGGACACCCCTGCTCTAAAATGACAGTAAAGACCAAATAAATGCTGTACACCAATTGTGTCCAACTAGAGGTATCACATAGACTCAATCCGACAGATGGACTGGGGAAATAAAGGTCTACACAAACACCTCTAGATGTGTGTCAGGGATGGGGCAGATTCCCTGGAGCTGCTTCACTCAGTCCTATAGACAACAACAATTTCTGGAGAAACAAGATGTTGGGGGGCAAGGGGGAAGCGATGGTGGTGTGCGTGCCCCCATGTAAATGCGCATGCACTGAACTAGCAGGCTTTTCATGATAATCAAGGTGGATAAGGTCCCACATGGGATCACAAGACCAAAGTCAAAATAGGAAACTGAAAAATGTGAAATACTCAGGCAAAAGTGGAAAAACACAGTCATCAGGAAGAAACATCCGAGTTCAGGGAAGACGGGACTCCGCATGGAAACTTCATGTACTAGCACTGCAAGTCCTGTACATCACACCTTGTGTATCGAATGTAGCCTCCCCATTGAGGAAAGCCCTAAATGCTAATAGTTGATTGAGTGATGATTACATGGCACCATCTGGATGCTTGTTAGGGTCAGTTGAAGCCAATAATTGTTCAAATGGTTATATGTTTTTTATTGGTATCACTCTCTCCTCCTTTCAATCGAAATTTCCTTCTCCAAGAGTATCTGTACTTTAAGGTTGCTAGAAACGGGCAATATTTAAACCAAGGAATAAAGTGCATGGTGAAAGCACTGGGAGAAGAAACTTTGGGATGGTAAATCTTACAGGTAATATTTTGCTATCCTGAAAAGGCTTTCCTCCCCTTGATATACCACTTATATATCACCAGACTTCTCAAAATACCCCTGGTGAGACTATTGGAGAACTGCCTGTTCAGCATTACCTAATTTCCTCATAAATCTCTTGCCTTTTAATCAGCTAAGTGGCTATCTGCTGCATTTCCCTGATTTATTGATATCTTTTGAGGGCTGAGGATATGTCCAAATACTAAGTGATTAAATGTGGATGGAAATGGCACATCACCATAATAATGATAAAAAAGGGAATCGTGACTAAGCATACATAAGGCCTCACAAAGACAAATGTAGACAGCACAGCTTCTTAACAGAGCAGACTCCAGAGCTGTAAAGAAAACCGCAGTCAAGCTAGTTTTTACATGAAAACCTTCCCAGTTTCTCTCACTAGAGATGCTTTTGCATTCACTCAGCAGTTTCACAAGAACCATGTCCCCCTCAGAATTTACCGTTTCAGAAGCAGTGGGGAACTTGAGGCTGCCAGCTAAACTGAAAGGAATCCTGGATTCCGTTTTCACCTTAGCCACCAACTCTATGTGACCTTGCAAAGGATGTTTCCACTTTTCTGAGGCCTCCATTCTTCAACTGTTAATCAAAGACAATCCCTGCTGAGGACAATCGCTGTAATATCCTCTTATAAGACAAAGCACTTTAACAGGACATTATGGAAGCGCTATAAAATGAAAGATTATTGTTTATGACACAGGACTTTGTTATAATTGTTAAAGCACCACCTGCTGGAAACACCACTGAAAATACATACCAATTCTCTGAGATGCTGTTATCAGAAAGGTGAGAAACATTAGATACCTGTCCACAAAAGTGAAACTAGTTTCAAAATGGATGCCGTGAAAATGGCACCAGCAAAGCCCTGTCTTCTTACAATGTCACCACAGTCCAATTGCATAATTTATTAGCTCCATATAACACTAGGGAACAATCTAGCAACTATTAAACTATTCAGCAGAGTTGTTTTTTTAATGGCATATCTACAAAAAATATTGAAAAATCAATATTGTTCTAATGGGCTGAAAAATAATTTACAGGAGGTTCTCAATTTAAGAATGTGTTGTGTTTCAAAACCTTATGTATAAGCCAGATGTTTAGAAACACATTACCCAGGCTGGTTAAACTCCAATCTTCACGAACTTATTTAAACCAGGATGCACAGCCTTGCAGAACATTATTTAATTGCCGAATGTCATTCGCAGTATTGCTTCTCTGGAACATTAAATTCTGAGTTGTAACTTGAGATGCCCAGATTGGAACGCCTTTGCCCCTCTTCAGAGGGAACAGGCAGGAGAAACCCTAGGATGAAGGGGGGTGGGTGGAAAGAGCAGAACAGGGTAGGAAACTTACTACCTTTATGTATCTGCATAAAAGGCCCTACTTTAGGTCAATCTCCCCTTAAATGTCCTGAACTGGGACCAAAGACAAAATATATTTAATAAACACCCAACAAACGAGATAAAGGACTAGAAAGATGAAAAAAAGCTGTTGATGACCTGGAAGAGCTCAACCTGTGGTGAGGAGGTAAACAGAAGCACTTTGGTAAGTGCTACAAGGAAGATATGAACAAGCGCCCCGGGTGTCTCAAGGAGAGGGACCCAGCCTAGCTGGCCTGAGAAAGACCTCATAAAAGAGATGACATATGAACTCAGCCTTGACAGACATGTGGGATGTTGTTACCTGAGATTCCGTACTCCATCACCATCCCTATATATACAGCTTTATTCTCAAGCAAGGTATTTTAAGAAATAATCAGTGTATTAATCAAACTGAAAGTCTTCCCCAAAATGCCAAACATTTCAACATAACCTTTTTTCACTTGCTGACAATTGTTATTGGTAGGAAGTGAAAAATCAAGCATCAGTTTTAACTGGTATCATAAAAATCTCATGGACACAAATATTTGGTAAAAAGTAGTGTACAGAGAATGAAAGGTTATTTCACTCCAAAAAAAAAAAAAGAAAAACATTAAGATAATTCAGAATTTGAAAATGTTTATTCCAGCAAATGATCTGTGAGCTCACTCTGAATTGGCCTCCATTCTGGAGTAGCCCCAAATAGATAGGTTTGTTTCACCTTACAGAAGACATGATTCTGAAAAGCTGGATATTAAGTCATTTAAAATCCACAAGGGGAACTGGTTAATCAAAGAAACCACACAGTGGATATATTCCCATGAAATCAAAATCTTTTAATAATATGATCATTTACCCTCAATTTCTTTATTATATTTTTATTAATACCAAAACAAACAAACAAAAAAGTTTACATACAGAGTTTTTGTAAAGTGGCATACTGGTAATTGATATAATGATGCTACTTACTAACATTTTGGATTGAAGTATCATAAAAATCTCATGAACATAACAAATATTTGGTAAAAAGTAGTGTAGCAGCCTTTTTTAACAACTGAGAGAGGGTTCCTATGTTTCCTGCACTCCACTTTAATGCTGCTATGGTACTCACATTTGTACCTCAGGATTTCTCTAGTGCGGCCCCACCCATTTTCCTGACATATGCACTCAGTCACCAGATCTCATTGGTAGCCTGTGGACAATGACTACCTCAGAAGGACCAAACCCAGAAGCCTCCAGCTGAGGAAACCTACTCTCAGACCACCCTGGACTGCCCCTTCTCCTGACCACCCCGCCAGGCCTGGACAGCCCGTTTTCAGGCCCTGTCCTGAGGCTGGCTCATGCCTGGGTATCTGCCCCATCCCGCTTTCCCACCTTTCAGAGGCCCCAGAATGGGGCCCACACCTTGTCTGTCTGACATTAACAGGTATTGGTCCTCAAACACACAGAAGCACAATCCTAGCCTTGGCTTCTGCTTTATTTTGGTATTTCTACTTTTGATACATTATTTTGTATTACTTTGTAAAATCTAACCACTGGATCCAGTCCAATGCTATGGAGTGTTTGCTCCGAGACTGAGCATTTTCCAAGGGTCCCCTCAGCAGTCAGCAGGCTCTGCTTTATCCCAGTGACATTTCCCAGGAAGCTTCAGGTGTGCGTGGGCACCTTCTCCAACTACAAGACCGCAGAGTGGGTCTCCTGGAGGTTCTCCTCAAGCTTCAGTCCCAGATTGTCGATTCCAATGCTGGTGACTGGTGGCACGTTGCTCTCGACCGGCTCTGCCGTACGCATCGGGGTGGAGCAGTACAGAATAAACCCCACCATGATGATAGTGAAGGACAGGATATAGAGTCCCGAAAACTAGGAGGCGAGAACAACTGTGGGTTACACATCTCTGTACCTGCCTTTTGCCAACTGTGCTTCTAGAGTTACCTTCTCATAACCTTTTTTCTGAAAGTTGCCTAAGGAGACACTACCACCCAAAACCCAATCCTGTGTGTATCCTGGTGAACGCCTGGGCTCTGACAATGTCACCTGGCACATCAGCCTACTGGCTCCTTGCATCTCTAAGAAATGGAACTTTTGCCTTTTTCTGTGATAATCTAGCTGCACCCCACCTTGCACCTAGCCCCACTTAATGAAGAGAATAAGAGGTCAGCAGGGTTACCATGAGAGAGCCCAACTCAGGCCCATGGCACAGGTTACAATATTGGTATGAAACAGGGACACAAGACCAAGGAAAAAATGTCAGCGTACATATGTGATAACTTGTCAATAATCCCTCATACATGCTATTCCAATCAAGTTCATTTCATTCCAATTTAATAGATTATCTTGTCTCTGTAGGCAAGTGTTACATAGTTTTATGAAAGTGAATCAGGCTCTCCTATTAAATGTTCACTGTTACCTGTGGGAAAATCTATATAACTTAATTTAAAACATGTCTTATTTGGTTTGGTGGTTTTAGAAGGAAAAAAATGTCCCTTTTACAAAGACAGGTGATTAAATTGAGGCACTTTATTAGAAGGGAGAGACTCAGAGAGTGAGGTGAGTATCCTGATTAGAGACTCTTACCTTTTTTCTTTTTTTTTAAATTCTACCCTTTGCATCTGGATCTATACAGGAAGTTTCTGTGGCTACTCTGTTTAATAGGTGTTTACTCAAGATCAATTCCAAAGGAAGCAGAGTCTGACACAGATGAGTGTAGAAATTTTTAAACCTATTTTTCAACTGCTTGTTTCAAAAAAGCAGAGCCAAAGTTATTTTAGATACTATAATTTTAAAAATTGGTGATATATTGGACTTATAACGATTCTGTCTTTAAAAATTGCTTTTAAAATGCTAGGTACCTTCTTTATGCTCTGATTAGTTTTCTACCTCTGTTATTTACTCTGAATAAAGATCACAGCAGACCTCCTTTTTGCTCTATACATCTTGAAATGACCTTTGACCAAAAGCAATAAATCTGACATAAGTTAAGAGAGTAAACTGCTAGATATGCAGGGACAAGGAAACATAAAGCAAAAGAACTAGAAAAGAATTTATAGTTTGTATGCTCCCATTTTAAGAATGATGGTTTAAAGTCATATGAACAAAAAATGACACAGAGAAGGGCTTTTTCGTATTAAAGTTGGAGCAGTTAAAAAGCAAATACTTACATTAAGGGAGTTTATAATCGTTTGGTAGTGAAAAGTGTACTTTTGCCTTGAAGTTTTTATTTCTTAACACTTACTTCCTCTTTGGACATTATTTTACTTATGAGGGGAAAGTAAAAGTTAAACTACTAAAGCTAATTAGTATTTTTGGTTAAAAAAAAAAAAAAAAACACAGGTGAACGGGGCCATATGTAATTACACTGCTGAGCTCTGGGGCTTTCTTTGAGTACGGTACCTATCAACTGGCCTTGAACTGCAGAGTGGAAACACTGTCATACCCTAGCAGTGGCCATGTGAAATGCAAGCACAGCATCACAGAACAACTAACTTTTAAGGCTGACTTTGTAGCTCTTGGCAATTGTGTTCTCACTGGGGAAAAAAAACAAAACCAAAATCTAGCCCCGTCAGGATCACGTCTCTGATTCACTTTGACATTTTTTACTTTTTAATGATGCTACTAAAAAGCTAAAAACACTCCTTCAGTCTTAGAACAAGAATACCTTAACCGGCAATTTTGTAATCGCTGGTTCCTGTCACATGTAACCTTGCAAGTCAAAATGGTTTACACACCTTTTGCAGAATTTACACACCTTAAGCAGAAATTTCTGAGAGCCCATTAAACTAAGCATTGTGAGTGCACAGCCAATTCCTGGGAGTAGTGTAAATCAGTGCCAAAGATGTCTGCCTGGATGCAAAATTTCACAAAGACAAAGAAATGTAGTTGCTGTCCCCTCTGAAAACTAAAGTTATCAAGTAACAGCCAACATCCTAACATTCTATTGGTTCAAATGACTGTGGGGAAAAAGAGCAAGCAAGTCAACAAGCATTTACTGAAGGTATACTAAGGAAAGACGGATTTCTAAGGCAGCAGTTCTCGAAATGTGGTACAAAGACCCTTGAGGGTACCCAAGACCTTTCAGGAAGTCTGTAAGGTCAAAAATTTTATAATAACAATACTAAGATGCTATGTGCCTTTTTCACTTCCATTCTCTTACTAGTTCAAAATGGAATGTTCCGGAGGCTACCTGACATGTGATAGCACAAGGCAGAATGAAGAACCAGATGTGAGAATCCAGCTGTTTTCCATTAAGCCATACATTAAAGAATAATTCCATAACTATGTGTATGATAATACAACTATCTCTTTCCCTTCCAGCAGGTACTGCAGACTTTTTATCCGTATAATAGATAGGGTTTTGCAATATATAAGTGTATCATTGTCAAATCAACACATTGTACATCTTAAACTTACACCACGTTGTACGCCAATTATATCTCCGTAAAGCTTAGGGGGAGAAAAGGAAAGCTCATGATGCCTTGTCGAGCTTAGATGTTTTCTCAAAGTCAACAGCAGCTCTGGGATTCCTTATCACCGGGCAACATGCATTAGCATTTCCAAGCACTAGTGTTGGTGGACCATACCAAAGAGGAAATCCACTGCATCTCGCCATTTAGAAAAACCCTAGAAGAGCAATTCTCATTTGGGCCTATTTTCTAATTCAGAAGCAGTAACAAAAGGAGTGAGTACTGTCCAATGAAATTCTTGCCAAACGGATGAGAAGGTTTTATTTTGGGATCTAAAATCTTGAAGAAACCTGCTACTTCTTTTGGACTAAGCAAGGGTTCTTATTTGAACATGATTTCTATGTGCTTACCTTATAGCCAAAGAGAAACAGTCCAAAGAAAAGGCTGTAGAGGTCAGCTGTCAGGATGCCCAGGTTGACAGAAGTAGCACTAGTAACTTTAATTACCAATGGCATGAAGCTGTACAGGCAAAACATACAGAGGGCAAATGCCACAAACAGCAGGACTGTAAAAAAAAAAAAAAGGAATATCTATTATTTTAGGACGAAATCAGAAGGCAAAGGTGCTTAAGGCATGGCTGCTACATAAAATATCCTGATCCTTTAACATATTATCTACAAAGCCCCTTATTAACATCAGCATTGAAAATGAGACATACAAAACTCTTAGAAAAAAATGATGTGATGTAGGTAACAGGGTGTTGGATAGTCAAGCAGACAGCTGCTTCACAAGAAGTCTGAGGACTCAAGATACAAGTCTAATTGAGAGCTAGTGTGACCAAGGTCAGTCTTGTTCAGAATTCCTAGTAAAGAAAGGCTATTGGGGAAGGTAAAGATTAAGGATTAACTTCTATGGAGGCTCATTTACAAGTTCTCAGAGAAAACTCAATCTAAGCCACTACAGCTATCTGTGCATTACTCTGATTTTGCAAAAATGCTTAAGTATTATTGAAATGATGTATTTATTTCTTGATGTGTGTTTTGTCAGTTAGAGGAAAGGATATTGGCTAAAAATAATTCTAATTTATGTACATACCAATTTTCCAGTCCCAGTGAATGCTAGCAATATCCTTGTATTCTACAAGCAATCTAAGATTAAAACAAGAGGTCACAGAGAGAGCCACATATTAATTTTCAATATTTTATAAGCATTTGTTTCTACACTTGAGATAAGGTGAGGAATTATGTTGACTTTGAGTTTTTCTTAAAGTATAAAATTATCTTTTTAATAAAAATTCCAAAGATTAAAACCAAAGGAATCCATAAACATATGTCCAATTCCCTTAAATACATTCTTCAGTAGTTGTCATCTACAGGAGGAAAACATGACATTATGTTTTCCCTTTGAATAGAAGTTAATATTTTTTGGAAATAATTGAAAAAGAAAGCCTTTACTGGTAATGCCTCTACCTCATGTACAAGAAAACGAGGCATAATTCCTGACATTTCGAAAATTCTTTTTTAATATAAATTTACCAAGTTACTGATTTCAAATGTGAATTTGGGCCGATAAACAATGAATATTAGTAGTTAGAAAGTAATCATTTTTTATATATTTGCTTATTTTGTTTTTAAGGAAAAGTTTAGACTTACAGCTGTATGCCGCTGATAATTGTTCCAAATAATCCCACCATTCCTAAAAACTCTTGTCTGCTCAGCTTCTTCACGATGTATTCTTCACATACATTAGAAATGGCATAGAGGGAAGCCCCAAGAAGGACCAAGATGTCACCAATGAGTATATCATTACCTACGGGAAGACAAGCCACAAAAAGGAATACATTGTCAATAGGGAAACCTCTCTAGCTTACTTCAAGGGGTTTATCTGGCTCGAGTTCATTTAAGGTTAGGAATTTAAGGCAGGAGAAACCTGATTTCTAGAAGTTTAAAGACTCTATAGCTTCTCACTATTTGGCATAATTCTGCTGTGATTTTTCATATTTTGACTCCTCAAGAGACTAACAGACTGGAAGATGGTCATATATGCCATAATGTAAGGCCTCAGAAAATCATTCTGTGACATGAGAAATTAATGGAATATATCAAAGGGAATTGAAAACTATAGGCAAG
Organism: Rhinolophus sinicus; assembly: GCF_036562045.2. NCBI lineage: Eukaryota > Metazoa > Chordata > Mammalia > Chiroptera > Rhinolophidae > Rhinolophus > Rhinolophus sinicus. The sequence goes on along the minus strand of NC_133756.1, from coordinate 91,531,059 downwards.
AAAGCTAGGTAAGCAAGGTAATTTCTCTCTTAAATCAGATATTGAAGTCACCTGCAAATTGGGTGAATTCATTGACCCTATCAAAATTTGATATATCAATTATCTAAATTTTGATCTAAAGGATATCAAAGTGTTTTCATCTACAGAGCAACTGAAAAAGAGGTCAATCAGCCAGGGGACACAAAATCTGTTTGATTAAAACAAAAAATAAAACAAATAACAACAAAAAAACACACAATCTATAGTGGGTTTTCCAGTAATCAATCTAAATGTATGGGCCAAAAGAAAATTATTGCAAATCTATAAAGAAACATCTTTCATGAAACAAAACAAAACAAAACTTATGACAAATAGGAACAAGAACTATGGGCAAGTAGGAACATAAAGAGTGCTTTATGGAAGTGGTTACAATACCAGAAGCAAGTAAATCTGAAAATAAAATTGAAAAGATGGTTAACAAGGTCATGTATTCTGCCTTTTAACTATGTCTTTGAAAAATAAAAGTGAAAACCTAAGCAAAACTTTTTTTCTATGACTGAACCAGAAACAAGTAACAGTCTTACCTGAATTGTCTTCCCTCCCTGCTAATATGTCTGCACCAACCATAGTTCCTACACCCAACAAACAGACAGCCACAGCAATGAAGTGGATCACTCTGTATCTTGCATAAAGAATAAACCACGAGAGAGCCATCAACACAGGAATCCCAAAGCAATCCAAAAGCTGCATGGAAGGAGAAACAAACAGCTTAAATATCTCTCATTTGCTAAAACCTGCTAATTGTGTAATAATAGAAGTTAGCATTTATTGAGCATTTATTTTGCCAGCCCTGTACTAAATGCTTTACCTGGATTAACTCATTTAATCCTCACAGCAATCCTATGAGACTGGAACTGCAAACCCCATTTTACACATGAGGAAAACAAAGGCACAGTGAGGTTAAATGAGTTACCCAAAGTCACATCGTTAAAAGTGAGAGAGACAATTGCTGAACCCAGGAATTCTGCCCAAGGGCCAGTGCAATTTACCTCTACACTCCACCCTCTGTTTATCCCTAAATGCAAAAGGCAAACTACTTTCCTTCCTGCATGTACCCATTCATTCAGTGAACAAATATTTAAGCACTTGGCATGTGGGAGACACTGAGGAGCTGGAATATAGAGGAGGTAAGAGAGACACAAGCCCTGCCCTCAGGAGCGTATGAAAGGCTAGCCGGACATAGAATAAACAATCACACAACTAGATATTTAACTGGAATCGGGCTAAGAGCTACAGAAGAATACTGGTTATTATGAGAAAGCAAGCAGACACCATCTCCTGACGAAGTGTCATCCAACCCCACCCACTGTGTGAGACAGACACTTGCTCATAGCCAATGCTCTTGCCCGTCTTCATCATATGCTCCTCCATCACCTATTGATCCTGGGTCCAGAAAATACTTGCCATACTCCCAGTACTGCCAGTCTGAAAGGCAGGGGGATTAAGGGTGCTGAAACTATAGCAAATCCAAAATCATTTGTAAGATAAAAGAAAAACAGAGATTTCATTCATTCAATTTGTCACAAATTTCATAAAGTGCATTCAAGGATAAAATATATTCCTTATACTAATAATACTCCTGAATCTGCTGTTTGATTGCTCACCCTCTTCTTTTTTAAACCGTGTTCCTGATTCTCTCTGTATCTGTTTAATCTTGGACAAGGCAAGCCCCCAAATCTCCAGCAGCCTGTCTGATACTATCCACAGTTGTTTACCGACTGCCTTTCACTGCAATGTCATTACTAGAGTCCCACACACGGAGTGCAGGAATGGGCACCTTGCCTTGTTATTTATTCCAGCTGCAGAACTCTAATCTCCTAAGTGCTTTATCAAGCCTGCCTGAATAACAAAGCATTAAACAATGCAAATGATAATAGCCTGTCCCGGAAGACGCAAGCAGGATCCAGCAATAATGACTTAACAAAGTCTAAACTATATTCCTTCAATAAAAAACGTGGAAAGACTCCCTGTCCTCAAATTGTGTCTTAAAATGAAATTAAATTTGCTCTCTTTTTTAACGATTTTTGGTGGGCAATGAATGGCCATATGAGAGCTGCCTATATCATGGTAAGAGTTCCAGAGACCCTGACCAGCTGTGTGATCTCCGGCCAGTGACCCTCTGAGTCAAAATATGAAATAAAGAGATCAGACCAAATGATCTCACAAGTCCCTTCCAACTCTAAAATTCTACAACTTCTTATCTGACATCTATCACATTCAGTCATTTATCTATATTGATTCTCCTTCAAAATGTATTCGTATCGTGTTTCCCCAAAAATAAGACCTCGCCGGACTATCAGCTCTAATGCATCTTTTGGAGCAAAAATTAACATATATAAGACGCAGTCTTATTTTAACATAAGACCAGGTTTTACACAGCACAGCACAGCACAGCACAGCACAGCATAGCATAACACTGGGTCTTATATTAATTTTTGCTCCAAAAGACACATTAGAGCTGATTGGCTAGGTCTTATTTTCGGGGAAACACGGTAGTGACAGACGTCTTTGATGGTTTGAGTCCCAAGAGTCTCCCTATTTAATTTAATCTTTAAAAATTATTGTTGGGGACGGCCCGGTGGCTCAGGCTGTTGGAGCCCCATGCTCCTAACTCCGAAAGCTGCCGGTTCGATTCCCACATGGGCCAGTGTGCTCTCGACCACAAGGTTGCCGGTTCGACTCCCGCAAGGAATGGTGGGCTGTGCCCCCTGCAACTAGCAACGGTAACTGGACCTGGAGCTGAGCTGCGCCCTCCACAACTAAGACTGAAAGGACAACAACTTGAAGCTGAACGGCACCCTCCACAACTAAGATTGAAAGGACAACTTGACTTAGAAAAAAGGCCTGGAAATACACACTGTTCCCCAATAAAATCCTGTTTCCCTTCCCCAATAAAATCTTTAAAAAAAAAAAAAATTATTGTTGGAGGTTTGCAAGTAAAGTAGATATTCAAGGCAGGTTAGACATCTTGGGTAGAAATGGTAGTCAAAGGCAAAACTTACATCACTGTTCCTTTATTAGGTTTCTTTTTGCGGACTCAAAGAAAAATGTTCCCATAAAGCATTACTTTTCAACTCAGTGGAGTTGAGGAAAGCTGATTCAGTCGTTTTAATGTTAGCCAGCTATGGGATATATCATAACACTGACTCACCTTTTCTAACAACAAAATGTTTTATAAGTGGAGGTGAAAGTGAGATAGACTCCATTGCCAGGTTTAGACTTCACAGTTGAGTGAATAACCTTTTATGCATTGCTTTTCTTACTATATAAAATAGAGATGTTCTTATTTAATCTGCAAATTTTAGGAATGTAGAAAAATTTTCTGTAGCACAAAGGTACTTCACATGCCATGTTTGAGCAACACATAAAACAGAACTCTTGTCAACATCACAGCATCAATTGTCAACTAAATATGCTTATTTTGGTAGAAACTGTTCTAATTTGCTATAGCATTTGCAGTTTGGGAACTGATTAACTTGTATATATTTTCACTAATTCCAGGAAACCTTACTCATTAGCACATATGCTCCACTGGAAAACAGCACCCAGCTGTGTTTAGGTTTTCTTCAAGTGAACAGATTTTCAATAAAATTGGCTTAACACATATGAATTCAGATTCTTCTCTTAAAGCTGTAAAATCCATAATGGTCAGAGGGCTCCCTCTTACCTGGACACTGGTTAGAGTCGTGTATTGGTACGCTCTGACAATCAGGTAATTAGCTTCCACGTCTGCTAGTCCCAGCAGGATGTACTTCCACCATTTTCTTTTCAAGATATAGAAAAGGTTATCACTGCCTGGTTGAAAGAAATCTGGGTTAGTATATGTTACTTGAAAATGATGCGATGCATGTTAATGTAGGGTTTACTGTGTATTTTGGATGTGGCTCCTCTTGATTTCCATTACTCATAACCCAAATTCCTCTGCAACAGTTCAGCAGAGTCAGTTAGATTTTTCTAGTATGAGACCCAAGCTAATAATAATACTCACTTGAGTTGTTGGAAGGCTTCAATGAGTTAATGATCAATCTAAATGAGTTAATAAGCAGTTAAGATGCCTGGCACAAAAATGTGTGTCAGAAGCTAGTTTTTCCCATTTTTATGTAGCTAGTGAGAAATAATCATTTTATTATTCTAAAATAACTTAGCCAGCCAGTGATAAAGATGTTAATTCCTTGCCAATTCCTTGTCTTTCTTTTTCTCACAACATAGATGGGATCTACATGTAATTGATGCTCCATTTAGTGTTCTCCACTTAGCTGGAAATATGCATTTTGGAGAATGAGGTTCTTGACTTTGTTTTTAATATCGTCTCTTAATTTATCAACCACAGGGGGTAAAAAATAAAACCTAACTTGTAATGACAGTTACACTTTTTCTTTTTTTTTTGACAACTTCTACTGTTACAGTTTGGTGCTACTTATTTTAATCAACAATTTCAGAGTATGTGAAAATCTCTAATCACTACTTTCACAGAATTCAGAGGTGTCACACTTTTCTAATAGCTTTTATAAAAACAGCAATAGCTTCCTGTTTTTATTTTTGCCTCATGTTTTATTTTTTTTAATGTCTAGAAGCCAAAAATTTTTATGAAGATAATTTATTGACAAGGTTAAGTCCCACATTTGACATACCTGATTGAAATGCCAACATCACTGTATAAATTAGAAACAGCAAGCAATAGTTGATAAAGCTCTGAAGCATGGGGGTGTTCACTTTGTATTTTTCTGCCAAATACTGGCTGGTGATGGCGGTTCCACATATACACAAGGACAACATCTGACCCAGGGCAATTGTTTTCAAAATATTCCTAGAAAATAAAGAAGGAAATCAGAATAATTTGCAAGTAATCTATACCTTTGGCACAAATGCACAACACACACTATATTTAGTGCTCAACAAAAAGCGACATACTAATTATTCCAGGTAGTTCTTTATTTCATTGCATTGCTTACTTCATATGCACAATGTCATGCAGAGTCTCAGCTCCCGCTCCCCACACAAGAACGCAGGACATGGTGAGGCCAAAAAGGAACACCCACGGAGCCATAGGTAGGGGAGTCATACCACTACATTCTCGCTGGCGGCTGGGTTGGAGACACAGGAAGCAGGAGCCACATGATGCACAATCTGCCGTCCGCTTCTCTGCCAACCAACCAACCAACCAACCAACCAACCAACCAACCAACCAATCAACCCCTTACTAACTGCAATCCGTGTGCTAACTGCAATCCACCGCTTGCCAGCCACCATCCACTACTAGGGTAGCCACGGCAGTTATATTAGTGGCCAATGGCTCACTGGTTACAGCTGACGGCCAACTAGCCACAGCTGATGGCCATTTACTACCCGAGTGAGCACCTTTCCACGTGAAGCCGAGAGCCTGGAAACTGCACTCCTGGCTCTGTCCCCACACACAAAAATTAAAGTGTTGGATTTCGGGAGACTACATTTTAATTTTCTTGTACATTTCTGATTTCCCCTCATTACAATTTCATTGACCGTCCATTGAGAGATCATTGATTACTTAACTATGTCATGTACTATTTGAAGTGAATGTGTTTTGTGTGTGTGTATGTGTGGTTTTTAAAAACTCAAATTTAACTCTAGTTTTAAAGTCTTCCTATTCATTAAGTGTTTAACATGTTCTCATCCTTGCATTCTCCCAGAGTCCTGATTTCTTCAACTAAAAGCAGTGGTTTTCAGAGTTACCTGCATGTCAGAATCACAGAGCTTTTAAAAATGCCAACATCAGGTTGCACCAGGGACCAATGACACCATCATCTCTGGGGGCAGGTTACCAGGCCTCTGTGATGTTGAGAATTCCCAGGTGATTCCAATGTGCAGCAAAGCTTGTGAATCAGTGCTCTAGAAGCTGGCACTTTGTGTCACAGAAGAATAAGACCCAGACCCTGCCCTTTGGCCTATTAAAAGAGATGCACCTTAACAACCAACTACAAACTGGCAGACAGCAAACTACAAAACAACAGTCTCGTAACAATGGTGCAAACAAAGGACTAAGAGAGCGCACAGGTGCTACTGATTAATTCTGAGTAAGGGAGTCGTTGGGAAAGGCTTCACGGAAAAGGTGATTTTTCAGGCAGGTTTGGAAGTATATAAAAGATTTCTAGAGGAAGAAGTAACTAGAACCAAATGCAGAGAGGCACACATGCAGGGGTGAGTTCAGGAATCATCAAGTAGCCCTGTGTGCCTGGGGCATAAGGGCTATAGCAGAGAGTGGCGGGCAAGAAGCTTGGAATAGTAAGTTGAGGCCACATGGTGAAAAGGTTTGAATGGCACACTGAGAAGTGAGGTCTTTATGCCATAGATGGCTGGGAGCCATGAAGATTTCTAAACAGAAGGACTTATAAAAGTAACTCTGATGGTTACAAGAGAAAGGAATAATGAGAAAGCAATCTAGGCAGAGGAGCCAGTTAGAAGGCTAACATAATGACCCCGGCCAAAGTGAAATCTGAACTAAAGCCATACCGGCATGAATGGAAAGTAGAGAAAGATGTGAAAGACTCCACAGAGCCTAGTAACCCATTAAATTTCAGGAGGAGGTGTTGAAAATGATCTCTGGGTTTCTAGACTAGGTGACCGGATGGATATAAGGCTGCTGACCAGGACAGGGAATACAAGAAAAGATGCAGGTTTGAGCAAGGGGGGACTAGTGAGTTCAATTTGAGAGCAGTAAAAACTGAGGTGGCTGAAACATCAAAGGGAAGGACAGTAAGAGGTTTGTGATAGGTGGACTCTAAGACAGCCCTAATGAAGCTCTGCCTCCTAGTATTTTCATTCCAGGTAATCGCCGCCTCTTGAATGTGTGGGTAGTGTGGGGACAGAGCCCCAGAGAGTAGTTTACAGGCTCTCGGCCTCATGTGGAAGGGTGCTGGCTCTGGTGGTGGATGGCTGTCGGCTGTGGCCGGTTAGCCGATTGGCCGCTGGTATAACTGCTGCGGCTACGGAGGAGAGCTGAGGATTGCCGAGGAGAGCGGAAGAGGAGAGCCGAGGAGAGCGGAAGAGAGGAGAAGAACAGAGTCAAGATTGTGGAGGAGAGTCGTCGGTCGGTCGGTTGGTGGAAAGGCGGACAGCAGGTCGCACATCCAGTGGGCCCAGCCTCCAGTGAGACCATAGTGGTATGACTCCCCTACCTATGGCTCCGTGGGTGTTCCTTTTTGGCCTCACCATGTCCTGTGTTCTTATGTGGAGAGCAGGAGCAGAGACCCCGCAGGCCGCCCCGCCTGAAAGATGGCACGGCGAGCAGGGTCTCCCGCACGACAGGTAGGATCTGTGACTTGCTTCTAACCATAAGAATACAATAAAAGTAATGGGATGTCATTTCCATGAATATATTACATAAGGTTATAACTTCCGTCTTGCTAGCCAACTGTCTCTATTGAGTCCCTTCTTTGCTGACACTGGTGAAACAAGCTGCCATATAGAGAGGCCCACATGGCAAGGAACTGAAGGTGGCCTCTGGGCAAAGACCAGCAGGGAACTGAGGACCTCAGTTCAGCAGACCACAAGGAAATGAATCCTGCCAACATCACCATGAGCTTGGAAGCAGATCCCTCCCCAGTCGAGGCTTCAGATGAGATCCCAGTCCTGGCCGACACCCTAAGTTATACCTTGTTAAGAAACCCTGAAGCAAAGGGCAGAGCTAAGCCACGTCCAGATGCCTGATCCATTAAACCTGTGGGATAATATATGTGTGTTGTTTTAAGCCACTAAGTGTATAGTAATATGTTACATAGTAATAGATAACAACTACAAGGCTGAAATTCTGAACTTCAGAAAGTTAGACCATACCTGTTTTGCTATCCACTACATATCCAGTACCTGGTACTTTGCTGTCAGTCAATAGATATTTGTTGAATGAATGTAAATGTATAAAGAAATTCCCATATATGCCCAAATATATGGTAAGACCAAGTATAAAACTCTTCCCACTTTTCCAATGAAGTGCCACAGTCAGAGAAAGACAAATTATGTGAGTGTCATGAAACAGAAGCTAAGAGTTGAAAAGCATTTTAAGATGGAAGAGATCAAAAACTGCAGAGAAGAAGTGGCATTATAACTAAAGAGACACAGTTGGACTGGCAAGCCAGAAGTTGCTAGGTGTCTTTGAAGGAAAGATTTGTGTTAGTGGTAATTAATGCCTAAGTCCGATTCCAGTGGGCTGAGTGAGTAGAAGATGAGTAAACAAATGAACCAAACATAAATAGTTCTTTTTAAAATGATGAAAAGGAGAAGGATGGGGAAAGAGTTTGGAGACTAAGCAGTAGTATTGAAGACAGATTTATTATTATTATTATCTTGTTAAAGCATCAAGGAAACTTAAAGACGTTTGGGAAATGAGCAGAAGGCAATAAGAGTGAAAACTTAAAGACTGACAGTTCCTGGAAGGTTCAAGATCGGGACTGAAAACACTGCAACTTTTTTTTAAAATGTTCTCTCCATAAATACTTACTTCCAGAGTTGTTCTAAAGAAAGTAGAAAATACCAAAACAGGAGAAGACCCAGGATATCTAGTTTAAGAGTTTACAATGTACTCTTTTCTCTGGAATATTTGTTTCAGTAATATGCAACTAACCTCAAACAAAGTTTGCTGGGTGAGACAACACTAAATACACTCGTAGGGCATCTACCATGTGCCCAGCTATGAAGAGACAAAGGTGAATAGGCTCTGTGTGCCTTGGAGGCGTAGATACCACCGAGGATGATAAGTAGTCACGTAAACTAGCAGTTATGGCACAGTTAGACAAGTGTGAATATGGGCTAACAAAAAAAGAAAAAAAAGAAGACTTCAAGAATTCACCTGACAGACACAGTACAGAAATGCATTCCAAGCACAAGTCATAGCATATACCAAGGCACAGAGCCTTTAAACAATACAGCACATTCACATATTTCAAGTGGGTTGGGCTAGCTGCAGCACAGAACACAGGAGAGGAAAACAGCAGCAGATGAGGGTGGAAAAGTCAACAGAAGGCAGATGAAGAAGGGCCTTATATGTCATGTCCTAAAGCTGGTACCTTTTCTTGCTGGTAGTAAGATCATTGGCATCTTCTCAATAGGAGGGAGTAAACTGATTAGAAAGGCAGGAATGGAGCATCTCTGGGTCCCTAGATATGTCATAGCATATATATCAGAGCAAATAGCACCCAAAACTTACCTTTAATTCCTAACATGGACACCAATTAAAGAGGATAGTTGACAGAGACAGAGGAATCTAGAATAATATTGAGTTTACTGGGTCAAACAACTGGGTAGATAGCAATGTGGTTAATCAAGAAAACAGGAGGAAAAGGCTCATTTGGAAGGGAAAATAACTCCATTTTGGACAAGCTGGATTTTGTTTAATTATGAAACAGTCAAGAAGAAATGTCTAGTACAGAGTCTGAAGCTGAGAAAAAGGGTTGAGTTAGAGAAATAAATTTGTGAATCATAAGCATAAAGGTGGTAGCTGAAGTTGGGATGTAAATGAGATCACTATAACATATGCCTAAAAACTGAAAAGAAAGAGGGTTAAAAAAGAAACACTCTGGGAAACAGCAACATTTAAGGGGCTGGAGGAAGAAGAGGAATTACAGACGTAGATGAAGAGGCATGGCACAGAGGCTGGGAGAGAACATGGAAGGAAGAACACTCTAGAAGCAAGAGAAAATGGCCTTCCAAGGAGGAAGGGCTCTACAGTTTGGACTGCAGTGAACTCCTCACTGCTCTTCTGCTCTACTCTCACTTTCCACAAATCCAGTATCTCTATTGTAGCAAGAGTCGGTGTTCTGAATGTTAATATAATGGGATCATCCCCAAGTCTAAAACCTTTCAGTAGTTCCCCTTTGCCCTTAGATGAAAGCCAGACTTTCAAATGGCCTACAAGGCAACTTACTATCTGACCCCTGCCTAGCTCTCCACCTCATCTTGGACTATTCTCTCACAGCTTTAATTTTTAATTTTTTAAATTTCTTATATAATAAAGTGTAGTGCACAATCAACATGTATATCCACCAGGAATCTTAAGAAATAAAATATTGGCAACATCAACATGTGCTGATGCTGTGTTTTCCCTATCTCTTAGCCTTCCTGAGGTAACTACTTTCCAGAACTTGACATGTATCATTCCACACATTTCCATATATTTTGATATTTATGTAAGTATCCCTAAGCTACAAACAGCATTGTTTTTAAATTTTATATAAATAGTATTATAATATATGTATACTTTTGCAACTGGCTGTTTTCACCAACCTTGTTTGAAACAGTCATCCATATTGATACATTAGTTCTAGTTCATTTCTTTCTACTATGCAATTACATCACACTCTCTCCACTCTCTTGTTGATATTTAGGTTGTATTCTAATTTATTTTTGCTCTTATAAGCAATGCCTCTACAAACATTCTTGATTATGTCACCTGATGTACATATCTAAGAGTTTGTCTGATTTTTAGCAAACTCGTGCAAATGGGTTACTGCTGTGCTAAAATATGCGTATAGTCTCTTCAGCACTCAGGATGGCCTGCTGGGGACTACCTAAGGCATCTGCTGGAAGCAGTGAACTCGGAGTACCTACAAATATAATGATTTTCTATTTGTGCCATGAAGTTTAAAGGACTCATCTGCTTTGGAGATAGAGTGGAACTAACTGGTGATCTTAGGGCATAAGCATCTTCAACTTTACTTGTTTAGCTAGATGGCTCTTCAAAGAGTTCTATCACTTTGTGAAGTTTACTGTTACTCTCAAAAGGAAGAAGTTCAGAACCTCCAACCTTCAAGGGGGAGGAACGATATCAGGAACTGGCCAGAAGCAAAGACACTTTATTAGGCTAGTGAAGGAAGTGTTTGCCCAGGTGAGCAGAGTGAAGGACTTGCTCCCACAGAGGCAGTAAGTAGCTTTAGGGGATACTCTCCCAATCACAGGCTGCTGAGGGAAACAGGATGCAGTGTGTTACCTCCTTCTCTTGGGCGTACTCCTGAAGAAGGCACCGATTCTGGATTAGGCTGCCTGATCCTAGACAAAGTAAATTCACCACTTGGTGCTATAGATGAGGAGTCTCCAGAGCCAAAGCCAAAGAATGGAAAAGTACATTCATTTTGGGGAGACAAGTGTCATTGACCCCAGCCACATAGTTCCCGTAGGAAATCTGTGGTGAAGGGTACCTAGCCAAGGACATGGTTCCAATTTTGCTATATCTCTTTGTTAAATTGCAGCACACATTCTCAACACAATCCTCACAACAATGCCGAGAAAAGTAGTATTACTATACTCTGTTACAGATGGGGAACATGAGACGCAGAGTGGCTCCATGATTCACCAACAGTCACAATTAGTACAAAGCAAAGGAAGTCAGTGCTCTTAGTTATTAAAATACTAGATCAGGGAGTTCAAATTTGCTTAAAGAAAAGGATCTAGAGAAATTTCTCTTTTTCCTGGAAGAAGGTCTCAGAATTAAAGAACTTTGGTGCTAATGCCCACATTTTTAAGATGAATAAACTGTGGGCCAAAAGAGGGAAGTGTTTTGCCTAAGCTCATACAGAAGCAGAGTTGATGCCCAAATTTTCTGACCATTAAAATATCTGCTGTCCCCCCAATGGGACATGGTCTTAGGATAGTAAGTGAGGTCATTCCTCAGAGTTGGTATCTTCTCACCTTCTGTATCTTTCTCCTCATTCTCTTCTCCCCATTGCCCCCTCTCTGTCCCCACTGTACCCTCCTTCGCTTCTCCATTATGATTTTATAACAAAGTTTGTATTAGAAAAATCCCTCTTCAGAGGATCCTTGCACCTCAACTTGCTATCAGGAAAGGAGTCTAGCCTGATTTCTCTACTACCAGTATAAACAATTAGAGGGGAGCTGGCTGTCCAGTGTATAGGCTGCCAAAAAGCTAATCAAGTGGCCGATAACCTAATCAAATTCAGAACATTTGTCACAGCCCATAATGGACTTGAAAGCAATTATAAATTTGAAACAAGTGAGACTAAGAAACGAGGAAGCACTAAGCCCTGCTCACAAATTGACAAAATTCCTCCAGTAAACTCACATTTGCATTCTAAAACAACACAATTAAGCAAGCTGTCCTCCAACCATGAAGTATAACCATCTTCTAAAAAAAGGAGAGTCACAAATTGAGTATGGAGATTTAAAGTTACAGGAATGCACTTCTCTTGGCTCGAAATCATAATGACCTAATCTATAATGGAAGAGCAAGAAAGAGAGAGAGAGAGAGAGAGAGAGAGAGAGAGAGAGAGAGGCTGAAGGGGATGGAAGTTGAACAAAAGGAGAGAGAAGATAAAGAGTCAGACCTTGCTAGGCAAAATAAGTCAGAGAGAAAAAGTCAAGAACCATATGATTTCACTGATATCTGGTATATAAAACTGAAAACAACAAAGGAACAAGACAAGCAAATTGAAGAAACAAAAACTCATAGACTCATAGACACAAACAATAGCTTAGTGGTTACCAGAGGGTAAGGGGGGAGAGGAGGTTCTAGATGAGGGAAAAAGGAATTAAATATATGGTGATGAAAGGATAACTGACTCTGGGTAGTGAACACACACTGTGACATATAGATGATGTATTACAGAATTGTATACCTGAAATCTATGTAACTTTACTAACAATTGTCTCCTCAATAAACTTTAATAAAAAAGAAAATAAAAAGTCAGACCTGAGGGAGAGATACCAAAGGCCTCTAAAAAACTTTTCTTACTTATGGCTTCACATGTAAGCATTGGCACTTCAACACAAGATCATAGTTCATATGAATTATAAACTTAACCCATAACAAAATCTGTTCCTCTCTAAAGGAAGCTGCCAGAAGCAATGTGCATCTAACCATGGGATATATCCTGTCATGGTTTTTCAAACGGAACCTCCATTGAAGTGAACTTCAATGGCAGGATATGGTCCAACTCCAAGACTTGTTTCCCAAGGCAGCTACACTCTGTGGGAGCCAGGCTACCACAAAGCTGAGCAAACAGAGTTATGGATCATTTGGGGCAGAAGCAGGAAAATAGATAGAAGATAAACTAAGGAAGGTCACTGCCTACCACACAACTATTTGGATATATTGTATGAATTTAAGAATTTAAGGATTGAAAAAAGAGAAGATTTGATTATTGGGGGATTTCTGATCAAGACGGCAGAGTAGAAATGCTGTGCTTGTCTCCTCTCATGACCACATCAAAATTAAAACTAAACTACAGAAAAACCATCACTGAGAATCATCTGACGTCTAGCTGAACAGAATTCCTACATCTAACAACATACAGAAACCACCTCAAGACTGGTAGGATGGGTCGAGACACAGAACAGGCTGGTCCCACACCTGTGTTAGAGGTTAAAAATCAGGAAGGTTCCCTCAGCTGCGGAGATGCCCCCCTGAGGAGTGAGAGGTCCCAACCCCACACCAGGTTCCCAAGTTCAGGGTTCCAGTGCAGGGGAGAGAAGTACCCACAATTTCTTGCAGTGAAAACCAGAAGAGATTGTGGCTGAGTGAGACAGAGGGTGGCTGCATTCCCAGGCGCTCCTCTTAAAGGGACCACACACAGACTTACTTGCTGACAGACTCACTCGCTCTGAGCTCCAGCACTGGGGCAGCAGCTTGAGAGGCACCAGGGACATATGGGGAGAAACTGAATTTTGGGGCTTCAGGGTGAGGGCTGAAGGGGCAGCTTTCTGCCAGACAGAAGTGCTGGCAGAAGCCACTGCTCCTTTGTTGAGCCCTTCCCCCTCCCAGGGTGCAGATGCAGGTGGCCGCCATATCTGAGTCTCTAACACTGTTTGCTGCTGATTCCCTGAGATCCCGCCCCACCCAATTTGCATTACCACCCAAACTGCTTTCAGTGGCTTTACGTAAAAACAGCCTGTCATGGCTTGTGCTGCAGACTTTCCTAAAATCTCTCAAATGCTCACAAACCACAAAAATGCAGCATCTGGCCTAGGCATGCCACATACCTCTTATTGAGCAGCCCCAAGACAGCGTTGGTGGCAGCCGGCCTCGGTTTGAGGCCTGGCCTCTCCCAGGTACCTCCAACTCCAGCATGGGTGGCGCCAATCTGAGGATTGCTTTGTGGCTCATTCCAGGTGGCTCCGGGCAGGGAACTAGCTGTGGCTGAACTTGGTATGCAGGAGGGCCACTCCCACGAGTCCAAAGGACAGCTCACCCAGTGGCCAGCTTTGGACAGCACTGGAGCACCAATGGCTGCCTCTAAGGACAACACACCCAAACAGCATACTGCGCAGGCACGAAAGTCCTGCCAAAGTGAATCCTGTGTCATCCCCTGCACAACAGCTCCTCCACTGTAGTCACAGCCTGTCCTCACAACCAATCAACCCACTGATGTACAAACAGCAACTAAGGCTCAACTACAACAGGAGGGCACACATGAACCACACAATGGACACACCTGCTGCACCTGGCTCAGGTGACCAGGGAGACTGCACCACTGGGCCCCACGGGACACCTACTAGATAAGGCCACTCTATGGAGACCAGGAGACATAGCAGCCCTACTTAATACAGAGAAACAAACAGAGGGAAGCAGCCAAAATGGGGAGACAAAGAAACATTTCCCAAATTAAAGCACAGAACAAAGCTCCCGAAAAAAGAACTAAATAAAATGGAGATAAGCAACCTACCAGGTGCAGAGTTCAAAACACTGGTTATAAGGATACTCAGTGATCTCAGTGAGAACTTCAACAAAGAGATAGGAAACATAAGAATGGAGACAGAAAACACAAAAAAGAACCAGTCAGAAATGAAGAATACTATAACTGAAATAAAGAATACATTAGAAGGAATCAATAGAGTAGATGAAGCAGAGGATAGAATCAGTGATTTAGAAGATAAGTAGCAAAAAGAAAAAAGAATATCAAAAAAATGAGGATAATTTAAGGGGTCTCTGGTACAACATCCGGAGTATCAACATTTGCATCAGAGGGGTACCAAAGGGAGAAGAGAGAGAGCAAGGAATTGAAAACCTATTTGAAAAAATAATGACAGAAAACTCCTTGACCTGGTGAAAAAAATAAACATACAAGCCTGGGAAGAACAGAGTCCCAAACAAGATGAAACCAAAGAGGCCCACATCAAGACACATCATAATTAAAATGCTAAAGCTTAAAGACAAAGAGAGAATCTTAAAAGCAGCAAGAGAATAGCAGTTACCTATAAGGGAGCTCCCATAAGACTGTCAGCTTATTTCTCAACAGAAACTTTACTGGCCAGAAGAGACTGGCACGAAATATTCAAAGTAATGAAAAGCAAGGACCTATAACCAAGATTACTCTACCCAGCAAAGTTATCATTCAGAATCAAATAGAATTTAGATAGAGTTTCCTGGATAAGAAAAAGCTGACGGAGTTATAACCATCAAACCAGTATTGCAAGAAATGTTAAAGGGACCTCTTTAAGAAAAAGAAGAAAAAATTTAAAATATGAATAGTAAAATGGGAATAACTACATATCTACCAACAATTATTTTCAATGTAAATGGATTAAATGCTCCAATCAAAAGATAGAGTGGCTGAATGGATAAGAAAACAAGATTACTTACTTGCTGCCTACAAGGAACTCACTTCAGATCAAAAGAAATACACAAAGAGATGGAAAAAGATATTTTATGAAAATGGAAACAAAACAAAAAAAACAGAAAAAAAGAAAGAAAAAAAGCTGGAGTAACAATACTTATACCAGACAAAATAGACTTTAAAACAAAGGCTATATCAAGAGACAAAGAAGGACCCAGTAATTCCACTTCTAGGTATTTATCAGAAGAAACCCAAAACACTACTTCAAAGGGACATATGCATCGATATGTTCATTGCAGTATTATTAACAAGGCTAAGATATGAAAGCAACCTGTGTTTCCATCAGTGGATGAATGGACAAAGAGGCAGTCCATATAAACAGTGGACTATCACTCACCCATAAATAAGAATGAAATCTTGCCATCTACAACAATATGGATGGTCCTAGAGGTTATTATGCTGAGTGGACTAAGTCAGAGAAAAACAAATGCCATATGATTTCACTTTTATGTGGAATCTAAAGAACAAAATGGACAAACAAAACGGAAACAAACTCATAGATACAACTGGAGGGTTTCCAATGGGAGGGGAGTTGGGGGAATGGGTGGAAAATGGGAAGGGATTAAGAAATATAAATTGGTAGTTACAAAATAGTCATGGGAATATAAAGTATAGCATAAGGAATATAGTCACTAATATTGTAATAACTATGTATGGTGTCAGGTGAGTACTAGATTTATTGGGGTGATCACTTCATAAGTTATATAATGTCTAATCACGATTTGTACACCTAAAACTAATATAATATTGTATATCTACTGTAATTGAAAAAAACTATTTAAAAAAATAAACTATTGAAAAAAAAAGTAAGGATTTTAAGGCATTTTATTTCACCTCTTCGTTCTTCCAGAAAACCTAAAGAAAGTACATATGTCAACATCCCTTCCATTCCAAAACACATATTCATGCACATGCTTTCTAATGACCCTATATCTTCGCTTATTCATTTATTCAGTCAGTAAGCTATTCAGTCACACATTTACTAAAGTTTGCTGTGTGCCTAATATGTGACAAGCAAAAGAAATTTAGATTTTAAACAACCTCTATATTTCCCAGGTCCTGACCCTCTTCTTCCCTGACCAGTTTAGGGGTTCATGTTGTGTGCCCTGAAAAAATACCCTATCACTCTCTCCTAGCACCTGCCACACTGCTTGTGGATCTTCTTCCCCCAAGACTCTGAGTTCCAAAAGGAGACAGAGACATTATATCCCCCATGATTAACACAGTGCCTAGTACATATTAGTGCTTAAAAGATATTTGACATTGTGGAACATGCTAAGGAGCTTGCTGTCTAGTTGAGGAGCTAGACCTCATGACAGAGAACCACAATAAAATGGGAAAGTGTGAAAACAGAATTGTGTATGTGGCCAAAGGGAAGAAAGGCTCAAACTTCCTGGAGAATGTTCACAGAGGATGAGACTCTTGATCACAGACCAGAAATGTGACTAATGTCCAGAAAGATTCAGGAATGAAAGAAAGTCTATAACATGGGTTTCTGCCTAATTCAAACACTAGTTTTACATAAAATATATATAAGACACAATTATGGGATTGATTCATTTATTTAGCTCTTCTTCATTTGCAACATCAAATTTGATGGGTAATCCTCTACCTGGGTGTATATTAAAAAATCATTGGGAGCTTTAAAAACAAATGACACCAAGACTCTAGACCAAACCAGCTGAATCAGATTCTCAAAAGGTGGGGTCCACATGTCAGCCTATTTTAAAAGTCCCCAAGATAAGCCTAACATGCAATAAGGATGGCAAACAACTGAATTAGTCTCTCCCTTTTATTTGAAGAAAAAGTGTTCCAAATGACCAATAAAATACATCAGCTGAATGCAAAGCACACATTTTTCTTCATGTTATATCTCAATAAATCTGTGCTGCTCTTAGATTGTCAGCTAATGGCAGGATTCAGTATTAGAGCTAAAAGGTTTCCATGGAGCATAGCTTCTTTGGGAAGACTTTAAAATCCATTACATCTGCCACCTGTAAATACCTGGTACAGAATAGTAACATCTAGCATTTCTATAAAAATCCTATTACAAATATGAAAAGAAAAAGTGAATTTTTAATGTTATGCAATTTCAATTGAAAGTAAAACAGCCATGTGTGGCTCCAGGTGACTACCACACTGGACAGCATAGCCATGGACCAGCAATGTGCAATCGAAGTTACTGCCTGATGGAAATGTTTCAGAAGTGGCTATTGAACTCTTGACATGTAGCTAGTAGTGTGAATGAGGAACTAAATTTTTCACTTTATTTCACTGTAATTCAGTTTAATTTAAACAGCCACATGTGGCTGGTAGCTATACTACTAAAGAGCACAGCTCTAGACCAGTTCTTCCCAAATCTTAATGTGATATGAATCGCCCGAGAATCTTGTTAAAGTGCACGTTCTGATTCAGTAGGTTTGAAGAGAAGCCTGAGATTCTGCATTTCAGAAAAGCTCTCAGGTGATGCTCGTGCTGCTGGTCCATGGACCACACTTGGAGAAGTAAAGCTCTAAAGCAGTGCTTCCAATTCTGAGGTCTCTCAACTCTAAGAATCCATGCAACTAGTGACAATAATCCATGGGTTGTACAGGAGCTGCTTTTGACATTTCAGAAAGTTTAACGGTACTTCGGACCATTGCTGGGAAGAATGCAAAATGACGCAATCCTTAGAGGGGGAGGGGAACAATTTCTAAATTTTACTTCTAGGAATCTACCCCAAAGATACGGTTGCAAAAGTACAGAAGGTGTACATGTACATACAGGCTACTCATTGCGGCACTATACATAATAGTAAAAGACTAAAGAAGAAAACCTAAATGTTTAACAACAGGGAACTAGCTGAATAAACACTAAGGAAATACTGTGCAGCTATAAAAAGCAAGGCAAATATTTCCATACACTGCTATAAAATGACTGCCAGGATATACGAAAAAAAAGAAAAAAGAAGGAAATGTGGCAGAAAATGGGAGGGGATGTTAACATTTACCTATATTTGTTAATATTTTTATATGGAAAGATAAAACAAAAACTGTTTGTTTAAAGTTGCCTATGGGTCAAGAAAGAGAGCAAAGTAAAAGGTATATATATATGTATATACCTTATTTTGAATATACTTTGTTTTATAGATTTGTCTAAGGAGCCCTGTAAATATTTTACATAATTATAAAACAAGAATTATAGTTTTAAAAAGCCACATCTAAAATAAAAAACAAAATTTTGGGGTGGCAGGGTGGCTCAGGCGGTTGGAGCGCTGTGCTATTAATGCCAAAGTCGCCAGTTGGATTCCCACATGGGCCAGGGAGCTGCATCCCCCACAACTAGACTGAGAACAATGGCTTGAATTAGAGTTGGGGAAGGGGAGGGGGGAAGAGGGGAGGGAGAAAGGAGAAAAATTATCTATAAAAAGAAAATTTTTTAAATAGACTTAAGGATGTTTTAAGTTAGGGGCAAACCAAATAGAACGGAATCATTTCAAGTGACTTTAAAACACACTAATTTGACAATACATTCCTAATAGAATATACCATAGGAACAATAAGAACTGTAAAATATCTTAAATTGTTTGGAGGTGGTGTCGGTATTACTTCAAGACTGTGTATGTATATTGTGAAAAAAAAGCAAATAAAAAATTATGTTGATGTATTAATTTTTGGTACAGGAAAAAAAGACAAAGGTGTAAGATTAAAGAGGTTAAGTTAAAACCCTATACTTCTGAACTTTATTGAAAGTTAGAATTAATTCATAAGGCATTAAATATATGTGTGTGTGTATGTGTGTGTGTGTTTCAGTGGACAGAGATAGCTTTTCATCTCTGTCCACTGAAAAGCCCTGAAACAATCACCAACCAACAGTCATGAACACTCCTAGTGCCTAGAATATGGCAACTAAATATATTTCATACTAAAAAGAACTAGGGCTCCTTAGAGAGTGGCTGATTTCAGACCTAGGACAAAAAATGCACAAAACAAGCCTGGAACACTTGGTCACACCAAGTGGCACGAAAGCTATCAAAGACTAGAGCAGTCATGACAAAAAGAAATTCTAAACATCAATAAGAACAATTGCAATGAAATACCTCCAATATGTTTAAATCCATGACTTAATAGCAATACTTAAATTTTTTAAAAAAATAAACTGATTGGTCATCTTTGGAGGATATGAGGGAACCAACCTACAATGCAAATAAAGGGTGGAAAAGCAAACATTTATCCTGCCCTTCCTATGCAAAGTATACCTCAAGGTAATGAGTTTATGACAGGGAGATTGTCTTTGTATAAATATATAGATAATAAATAAAAATGAAATGACAGAAATAGAATATCATTTTACAACCCTTAATAAAATAACGAATCTAGGATAAACCTCAATGGCTCCTAATATAACAACCAGAGAGACAAGCAAACACCATATAACTTATGCTGGCAGTATATACTATCTAGCATGAAATACTCTTGCCAAAAAAAAGAAATAAGACCACAGGATTTTTAACAGCGTTCCATGCACCAAGTCCATGAAAATATTCTGGGGAATCTATGAACTTGGATGGGAACAAAATACATCCTGATTTTCAGTAACATTTAACTCCAGTTTAACATTCCCTTCAGTTATGAACATAAGCAACAAACTGTAGCAGTACTAGCAGTACCTGTGAGTTTGCTACCAAAGAATTCACAGACGTTTTCATATTGTACAACAATTGTTGCTGAAATTTCAAAATAATCATGTACATTCATCACTACTCCAAAATCACAGTAAACACCCATTGTGAGATCTTGCTATTTCATGTGATATATATTAATATACGTGTTATTTTTCTCTATAAGTTTTAGTACTTACACATGTTTTTTAGGACAGGTTGTGGGGCAGAGGAAGATGCTAAGAATGACGTAGGCTTTGAGCCTGCATACATGGATGGATAGCGGTATTTCATAGACACTGTGCATTACCATCACAAGGTACATCATGTTTGCTGTCTCTCTCTTTGTTATATTAGGGGGGAAAGCACATATAGTAACATATATCACAATGTGTTTCTAATAGTTTAATACCTAAGCAGATGTAATTGGTTTCCATTATAATCCTATGTATTTTACTTTAATAAAAGAATAAAAACATACTCTGAGAAGAAAATACTGTAAACCCACCAGAAAGATACAATCAGCAAAGCCCTCTTAGAATGTGGAAAACTTTCCATGACAAATGAACTATTTCTTCAAAAATAAACTACAAGAAAAAGAGGAAGCCCACAGAAGAAAGAGATGTGCATATAACAAACCATTGAAATGTATGGGCCTTATGTGCATCTTGATTTTGTCAACAAAAAATCCAAACCTATAGAAAAATTTGAATTTATCTGAACCAATAACTGAGGACATGCCTGGAAGCAAGCTCTAAACAGACTGAGAAAATGCTCCTGAGAATGGCAGTTTGGCAGTTATTTTTATACATTTAGAATCAAAGGGGGAAATCTAAGGAAGGTTACATGATATCCACTCGTGGTAGATTAAGGAGATGGGAGAAAGCAAGGAGAGAAAATCACTAGGATTGGATAAAAAGTAAAATGGAAAGATACATCTTCTACATTGGTGGGGACAGGATAGTTAACATTTAACACTTACAGTAAGTAGAGATACATGGGGCAACAAGATAACAATGAAAAGTTTTGTGGTCTCAAAACTAAGGAAGCTATAAGCCTGGGCTGTGACTACCCACCACGATCTGCCCAGTTACGAATTTATGATCAGATCATCCTATGTGATTACTTTCAGTCACTGAGTTGGTCAGGTCTGCCATGGAGCCCCTGAACTTGTCACATTTGCTATGTAGCCCCTTTTTCATTCATAATTTGAGTAAACTAGAAAAAAAAACGTGATAACTGGAAAAATTTGAACATGGACTAAAGAGTTGATATTAAGGAATTCTTGTTAATTTTTAGATGGAGAAACGGTATTATGACTATGTTTTTTTTAAGTGCTTATCTTTCAGAGATTAATACTGAAATATCTATGCATGAAATTATATGATGCCTGAGACTTACTTTAAGATAATCCAGACCGGCTGAAGTGGAGAGATATCAAGATAAATTGATAATTATTGAAACTGAGTGACAGGTACATCACAGTAGGTAAGAGTCTCTACTCTTATTTGAACATTCCCAAAATAAAAAGTTTTTTTTTAAGCCTAATAGAAACCCTACATTTACCCATTATAAGGTTGCTCAGACAAACTGAAAAATCACATTTATTTACTTTCACTTAGAATGATACCAATCAAGTGTCGTAACACTCATTTTCTCTTGCTAATCAGAAGCCTTAGTGTCTAATTAGTTAAAAGAGAGAAAAAAAATAAATTCAGTATTACTTAACAATTGCAAGTAGAGGGGTTTCAAAATTTTTCAAAATACATAATTTCTGGCAGAAAACTAATAAAAGGGGTTTATAATGCAGGAAAACCCCGAAGATTGATGATCTAATATAAAATGTCTCACGCTATATTCTACTTAGTATATGTGTTAGGCTCCCCAGGTAGCTTGTATGCTCAAAAAAGGCAAACATAATATCATACTCATCTTTGTTCACCCAGTATGTGAATCAATATAGGCTGGCTGAATTGCTGCAAAGGTGGAAAAAAAAAATGCCACCAGAGAATGTGGCCTTTCTAAAGGCCACCTATAGCAGGGGGAACTATAATGAACCACAAAAAAAATCATTCCACAGTGTAACTTGGAAAGGTGTCCACCTAAATACCACCAGAAAGCATTCAATTTTAAAATGAAAATGTAAAATTAGTTGCAATGCACATTGAAATAGGACTTGAAAGCGTGACAGGAGTCTACTGTGCCCGGGGAATATAAATTCTAGGAAAAGGAAACCCTCCAAGTTTCTCCAGTCCTATACATGAGCAAGAGTCCCCAGATGAATCAACAGCTTAGTCTTAACTGCTTGGAAGGCGGATACCAAGAGTAGAAGAAAGGGTGTCATGAAGGAGGTGGGGACATGCAATTTCTTTCGTCCTCGTTCTAGATTCAACAAGCAATTTCAGATCTTATATTTCCTAAGTAGATTTTTCTGTTGGGATGGTGTGACCAGCTGTCAAATTTAACAGCAACAATTCTCATTATAAATTAATACATTTATTTTCAAGTATAAACGTGAGTTTGAATAGCAAGAGCCACTTTATCTAGAGCCTGGTCACCCCAAAATGCACTGACTGTGATATTCCAGGCACACAGAACTGAAAAATTCCACCTAAGAACAGGAATCCAAGGGTTCAGATGTCAGCCTTCTTATCTACAATGCTAGAAGCATGTTCATAAAGTTTTGCCAAAACCACTGTCTGATATTTAATGAAATAATGAGGCAAGCTTTTCCAAAACTTGCCCCATAAATTATAACACCCATTTCATTTTCTATTTACGATTACTATACAGAATAATGGAATAGGACACCTAAAATTAGCAAACCGTTTTTCCTCTACTTTTCTTCATAGTATGTCATATTGAACTTAGACTGGAAGGGAGGGAAAGCTAATCAATTTTGCAGTGCTCTATAAAAATGCAACAGAAGTTTAAAGAGCAAACTTAATGTGGGTCTAGATCCAGTAAGTAACCCACCAGACTGCATTGTCACTTTAGTTGTAACTCAAGACATTTTCAACCAAAATGAACTTCAACCTCTGGGTCTTCCCAGCTCTGCAAGTTCCTGGAACTGTTTCATTTTATTTGGACTCTGCAGGCACAGGAGAGGGCCTAGAGCCAAAGGATACTCGCAGAGGGGTAAGAAGTCAGTGACTAGATTGATGGATGGATCAAACTGCCTGATTGACTGAACCTTACAATTAACAGAGAATTGGGGTGGGATTACAGGGCATTTTGTTTTGTTCTGTTTTCTTCTTTATCCATTTTGTATATACCAAGTTTTCTAACAGTGAGAAATCTATTTTTACATTTTCTATTCTTTCTTAAAAGAACCAAGAAAGTGAAGGGACCAGAAAGAAATACAAATAATAACTTTAGAAGACTTTCTGATGCATCATTTTGAATCCTTGTGCTCATTTAGATTCATAGCTCACCTTCTCTATTTTGTTTCTCCCCCAACCTCTCTATGCCCTGTGAGTCTCTGTTGACAATTCAAGGTTTCCAAACTGCTGACTTCCAGTTCCCCGGACTTGCCAATGGGGCATCGATCATCATCAAGTATTATTTATTTATTACATTCATGCTAATGGACCCCATCAGAATACCTTACTTTATGTTTTTATAGTACCTCTCAATTTACAAAACTTTTCTATATCCTATCTTATTTGATTTTTGATCATTTGACAGTGCTGTGGGGTTACAGGCAAAAAAACTGAGGCTGAGAGAGGTGAAACGAGTCGCTTAACTGATGTTATTCAAAAGTGGCAGAATTAGGTACAAAATACAAACTCCCTGGCACTAAGTAGAGCACATTTGTTAGCCCACTATGCTTCCCCCGCACATGATTCTGTTAGAATAATTTCAAAATAGAGGTTCCATCTCTTTTTTTTTTTCTCTAACTAAATATTTGATGAAAATGGATGAAGCTACAAAAATACAGGTTGGATGATTTTAACGCTATCTCCTTTTATAAATGCCTGATCTTTTATGTGATCATTCAATATAACTTTAATGTTATATTTCCCATATATTTACATTAGGTAATATAGTCCATAATAGCTACAGACTCAGTTATTATAGAATTAAGCCAATTATCATAGAATTATAATTATTTTACGTTTTACTTAGAATTTTCTGTTCAAATATATCCTAACATACTCCACTCAATTTAATAAATACTACTGAAGTATGCAATACCTGGCAACTTTAATCATCACGATATCATCCCACAGCCAGGAAGAGAGAAAGCTTATCAATATCAGATCCTCTAGAAAATCAGAGTTAAGCAGAATCAAATGGATGCTAACTCAAGGGGCCAGCACTCTATGTCTTGATTGGCGACCGAAACCTTAAAACACACACACAGAGAAAAGTGTGGAAAAAGAAGAGCCACTTGAGGTATTTGAAAGTAACTGCACCTATGGACTGGACTGGGCTGGGAAACCACAGCCTTGTGAAAGGGAGCTGATCTACATCCAGGATGACCAGATCAAGTTTATACCTCTGTCTTTTTCCAGGAGAGGGGGTATTCTTTGCAGTAGTACACCACTCCAAGACTTCTGCCTAGAAACCGGAACGTGTGGTAATTGTTGCCTGCTTCAACAACCCACAGTAACCTTTTCTACCATCTTCTTTTTTTTTTTTTTTTTTTTTAAGGAGGGCGCAGCTCACATTGGCCCATGCGGGGATCGAACAAGCAACCTTGGTGCTACCAGCACCACGCTCTAACCAGCTGAACTAATCAGCCACCATATTACCATCTTCTTAATGGTACCCAGTTCAACTCAGCAAATAATTTTTTAGTACTTAGGTTCCTGACACTATGTCAGGCTCTGGGAATACAGAGAAATAATAGAGTCCCTGAATTCACAATACAGCAGTGAAGAAAAACACTAAAAAAACAATTAGGATGGGACCTAACCTAATGTCAGATTTCACAGCAGGCTTTACTCATGAAGTGATATTTCATCTGAGACCTGAAGTTGTTCAGGGCCAAAGAAAGGGAATAAGAAGTGCCGTGTTGTACCAACAAATGGAACAGCACTGTGAATTCTCCCACGTGACTAAAGGGTGGGGATACAGCCTATCCAGGAATCAGCAGCTACCAGATCTCTTTCAAATCTGTGGTACAACTGGAAAAACGTCTAGCAATTCTTGGCTGATTATTTCAGACACTGACCACGTGAAAAAGGTTGTGGGTTAGGTGAATTGAGAAAAGGTTTCCTTGACATTTTATGAATTATTGCTTACATTTTTACCAGTACCCAGGTAGTCATTGTGCTCTAAAGCTGTTTTGTTTTGTTTTGTTTATTGGAACCATTTTCAGCTTCTAGCACCAAATGGAATAGGCAGAATAATGGCTCCCCAAAAATGTCCATGCCCTAGTCCCTCGGAACCTGTGAATAGGTCACCTTACCTGGTGTGATATTGTGATATATTAAGAAATACATATTTTGCTCTTGGCTCCCAGTCAATCAGAAGTATAAGGTGACAAGCTGGGACTTGAGACTAATGTCCAAAAGGGGGTTGGGGAAGCGGGAGGGTAATCTTGTGGGACTGAGCGCTTAACCTGTAGGGTCTGTGATAACACCAGGTAATTCGTGTCATAACTAAGTCATAGGATACCCACTTTGTGCCAGGAGAGTTGGAGAATCGGTTAATGTGAGGAAAAAAAGCCACACATTTGTTGTCAGAAGTATTAAGTATAGGAAAACAGTTATTTCCTTTTACATGGCAAAAGGGAATTTGCAAATGTGATTATGGTTAAGTATCTTGCAATGGGGAAGATTATCCTGGATTATCCACGGAGGCTCAATCTCAACATGAGTCTTTAAAAGGAGAATCTTTCCAAACTGTTGTCAGAGGGAGATGTGACCACAAAAGACGAGTCAGAGAGACACAACGTTACCAGCTTTGAAGGTGGAGGAAGGAGCTGTGAGCTAGAAGCTGAAAAAGGCAAGGAAATCCATTCCCTGCTTGAGCCTCCAGAAAAGAACACAACCCTGCTGACACCTTGATTTCAGCCCAGTGAGAACTGTAAAATAATAAATCTGTGTTGTTTTAAGCCACTAAGTTTGTGTTCATTTGTTATGACAGCAATAGGAAACTAATATAGTAAGTCAACGATGCTTATGATACTTTAAAGCAATACTTGAATCATAAAGCTGTAACTGTTTACATTCATCTCAGTGAATTTCCTTAGTAATGCGATTATCGCATCAAATAAGCATAGTCTATTAAACAACTGCAGACAAAGCTGATCAGGAACCATTCTGGATTAAAGCACTCTCATTTTCCAGGGAGAAAATAAAACCATGACATCAATCAGAAACTACAGAATTAGTTTTAGACAAACCAATAGAAGTAAAAATTGTAAACCTTGTTATTTCTTCTTATATATTATGTCCTGCACGACTCTTAGATAGTCACAAATACAGGGAAAACATATTAATAC
This sequence comes from Rhinolophus sinicus, assembly GCF_036562045.2. Lineage (NCBI taxonomy): Eukaryota > Metazoa > Chordata > Mammalia > Chiroptera > Rhinolophidae > Rhinolophus > Rhinolophus sinicus. Next base: position 91,504,334 of record NC_133756.1, on the reverse strand, counting down.
TCACCCTCTCTACAATAAAAGGGAGGCAAGTGACAGTCATTGAACTAAACCCTTACATATATTAATTTATTGGATTTTTCATACAACCTTAAAATGTAGGTATCATTTTGCCAAAGTTCAAGTTTTTTAATCAAGTTCATATGGTAAATAAATAGCAGCACTGGATTAAAATCCAAGTAAAACTTTAAAGCCATTCTTTCCATTCTACTATGCATAGAAAATGAAATAATTTGGGGAGAAAAGATTATAACAATGGTGCCTCTTGCAGAATGATGACCTCTCAATTTCTATGTCATTCGGGTTGTAACTCTCTTTCCCCATTTTCCACATTCTGCCTGTAGTGTTTCATATGTCTGTTGCATTTGCTTTACTAGATTATGAATGTAGAAACTGTGTCATGGATATTTTTGTGCCCCCCCCATATACATATCCACATAATATCTAGCATTGTTACTATTATTATTGTTGTTACTATTTCTATTATTATTACTGTTACTATTATTCCTAACAACCATAATAATAATAATAATACGTACATTTATTGAGTGCACACTATGTACCAAGCTTGTTCTAACAATTTCACAATTTCATTGTCCTAATTCAATCCTATGAGGTAGGTACTACTGTTATTGCTCCTTAAAGATAAAGAAACTTGAGGCACAGAGATGTTAAATACCTTCCCAATATCCCACAGGCAGCAAATGACAGAACCTGGAGAGCCACCCACACAGTGTGGCTCATATCACTGTTATATTGGAAATACACTACTTTCACCTATTGGCAACTCAAAAAGCCTTTCTCATTAACAAAAGTGAGGTGATTTAATAAAGATAACTGTGTGCCAGGTGCCATACTAAGTGCTTATATATATGTTGTTTCATTTAAATCTCACAAAAACTCTCGGGAGACAGGGATTATGAGTACAATTGTACTCGTGAGAAACTAGTTTCAGATATTCAGAGAAGTTAAGTAACGTGCCCAAGGTCAGAAAATTAGTAAATTCTGTATTTTTCCCATTCTACATACTGCCTCCCTAATAATAACAAAAGTGAAATATGTAACATTGAGGATTATACCATGGAGGGAGGGCAATTGATACAAATTATCCTGCATCTCTAACAATGGACATCGATTACCACAACCCGTTTGATTATATGTTCTACAATTATTTCAATAAGGAATGTTCTAATGAAAATAAGAGAGACGACAGAAAATCTATTTATGATATCCTCCCTCTGTCCTCCAATTTTGATTGGCTGAAATGAGAAAGAGTGAAACACATTTTCAAATTACCTATTCTCTTTGGATCGGTATCAGAGGAACTTGAGTCCTACAGTCTAGATGAGGGTTGAGGCAACAATAACCTGTGGGCAACATGTGGAGGACACGGCCTTAGCTCTGGGACCCTCGCTGCCCCCAGGCTCCTTTGTGAGAATTCTAAGAGGGGCACCAATGTGAACACATCCAAAGTCCAGGAAAGGAGCTCCAGGAGGGCTGACCAAGTGGGTGGGTGCAGGGATGGGGACAAGGGAGATTCTTGAAAGGATGAGATTAGTACTGGGTAAAGAGTACACTGCTGTTTCAAGAGTCTGGATGATGAGAGTTTATGACCCAGTGACAGATACACAATCCTCCCTCTCTGCCCATCCCAGTCTGGCACAGGCACTGAAAAGAACAGAGTAACCCTGTTCTCAACAAGCACACAAGAAGCCATGCCCATAAAATGTTACATTCCCAATACTGCCTGCCCACTGAGGTTACATAGGAAGTTTTGAAGGACTGACTATTTTTTTAACTGTTATACAATCTAAATGAACCTTGTGGATTCTCAAAACAAAAATAGTTTCTAAAACTTGAGAGTTTGGGCTTTTTGTTGTTCATTTTGTGTGGTTTAAGCTATAGAATGTAACCCTCTGCAACTGGTCTACAGTTAGAAGAATGAAATCAACAGCAAAAGCGAATAACAAATAGAGAATCCTGGTATGGTTTGGGTTCCTGGCTCCAGCTGCCTCTGCCGTCTGTGGGTTGCCATTTAACCCTCTTTGAATTCTGCAAAGTAATAAATCCTGTTTTTTACCTAGGCCAATGGTGAAATGGATTTCTCTGCTAACAACCTAACTAAATACATTCATCAAACACCAAACAGGTACCAGAAGAATACAGGAGTCTGAGCCTGATCTAGAAAGTTCCTGGGGATTCAGCAGGCAAGGGAAACAGAAATGTTAAGAGATTTCCTGTGAGTCATGTTAGCCTTTCAGCACTCCACTGGCCTCAAACCAGAAAAACTCACTTCCCTCCTTAATCAGCTTTAGCTGCTCCTAATTTAATCCAGCTAACTCAACTACTCTCAAACTTTTCTACTGAACTACCACTATTAGGCAAGGAAAAGTAAATGAGCATTAATGGGGAAACTGATACAAGCCCCAATTTTTTCAACTCTCAAGTGTTATCTTTAAAATCCATGTAAATTGCATTGTGTATAGAGCAAACTATTTAATATACAAATAATGTGCAAAGGATGGGACTTCCACAGGTAACACAGGTATTTCACAGGTAACATGGGTTTTCACAGAAGTGGAAACACATGAGGCCAATAAACTACACAGACCCAACTTCATTAGTTATCAGGCATATGCAAATTAAGAGATACTCTTTTACATTCATTTGGCTGTCAAAAATTTAAAAGTCGGATAAAATTAAGTGTTAAAAAGGATGTTTGTTTCACAGGATTGTTAACACTCAGCTGGTGGGTGTGTAAATTGGTACAACCACTTTGGAAAAACAGTTTTGCATTATTTTATGAAATTGAACAGTCACATACCCTACAATCCAGCAGTTCCTGTCCTAGATGTATGTAATGTGCATGTGTGTGGATAAAAGAAGCTCTTACAAGTGATCGATAAGAGACACATAGAAGAATGTTTCTAGAAGTCCTGTTCACTATAGCAAAAAACCTGGAAAAAACCCAGAGGTCCATCAACAGAATGAATGAATCAACTGTGGTATAGTCACAGGGAAAAAAAATCTATAAAGTGAGTGTTTTGCAGCATCAAACAATAATATGGATGAATCTTAGCAATGTGGGGGGAGAGTATATGCAGGGACAGAGCCAGGAGTGCAATTTCCAGGTTCTCGCCCTCATGTGGAAAGGTGCTCACTCGGGTAGTAAATGGCCATCAACTGTGATTGGATGGCCATCAGCTGTGGTTAGCTGACCATCAGCTGTAACCAGTGAGCCACTGGCCATTAATATAACTGTCGTGGCTACGCTAACAGAAAATGGGGGCGAGCAAGAAGATGGTGGCTGAGCTAGCAAGCGAGGATTGTGGATTGCAGAAAGGCAGATTGCAGTTAGCAAGTGAGGTTGGTTGAGAGAAGCAGAAGGCGGATTGCGGATCGTGTGGCTCCTGCTTCCTGTGTCTCCAACCCAGCCTCCCAAGAGACTATAATGGTATGACTCCCCTATCTATGGCTCCGTGGGTGTTCCTTTGTGGCCTCGCCATATCCTGCGTTCTTATGTGGGGAGCGGGACCAGAGACCCCGCATGACACCCTGCATGACAGTAGAAATCCCAGCAGATTATATATAGCATGATATCCTTTTAATAAAGTAAAAAACTGATAATGAAAAAACATGTTTTACAGAAATACAAAGAGGTATAAAACGACGTATATAAAAATGAGAGCAAGGAAATGGTGAAAGGAGGATTCAGGATGGTGACTATCTTTGGTTGGAGAAGAAGGGGGATAAAAGAAGGAATGACCAATGATAGGTAGATGTACATTACCATCACGATTCTAGTTTTAGGGCTGGTGGTGGTTTACAGGAACTTATTACGTAAAAAATATTTAGTCATTCATGGGCTAACAATGAAAGTGTGTCAAAGTTAGGGATTATGATTAATCCACTTCTGTGCAACTGGAGTCTAAAAAATAGATTGAATGATACTTCAGGAAGACACATTATATTTATCCTTTGACTTTATGCTCTCTGGCATCTCTGAGGCTACAAATAGAGAGCAAAAATCCGGAGGGCCGGGAAGGGCTGTAAATTGTCCAAGGCTTCTGTTTGCTGCCCAGATCACAAGAGGCAGGGTAGCACAATGGTTAAGAACACAGGCTATGGGGTCAGACTGCCTTAGGGGGAGGAGGAGAAACCTGGTTGCATTCCTTACTACTGTGTGACTAATCCTGTTAGGGAAAATTACTTAACCTCTCTGTGTCTCAGTTTCCACAAGTGTCCAATGGGGCTGGTAATGATAGTATTACATAACACTTACTGCAGAAAATTATTGTAAGAATTGTATGAGTTAATCCACCCGGAGTCCCTGGAATAGTGAGGTTGCTCTCTGTGCACTAAGTAATCGTTACTCAACAAAGATTGGCTTTTAATTATGATTTTTATCTCTAGCTTGATGCCACTGTGAAAATCTTAGGAAATGCTCTTCTAACCTCTTCCAGGCAGGCTTAACACAGTACTCTGGGAAGCTCTAAATCACACAGCACAATACTAGCCTCAAGCACTCAGTAAGGATTTGTTGGACTGAAGAAACTGAGTCAATCTGTTTCTTAAGTACTCTGGTTTCCAAGGAATGACTAGAAAGAAGTATAGGACTTATCTGTTGTTTTTCATGGAGTCTATCTCTACATCATTAACATGAATAACCAAGTTTTTGTGACATATCACTTACCTGATGATTTTAATTAACATAGACTCCTGTAAGCATCCAAAAAAAAAAGTCTCAAAATCTGTGGACTGACAGTTTTCATAATTTGTTAATATGAAAACCATTTAAATCCTTATACAGGGCCTAGTTATACTTTCCCTACAAGCAATTCTAAGAAACTGGGTTATCTTAGAATTGGTTAGAAATCATAATTTAGAAAAAATGCAGATTTCCAGAGATATGTTCACTAACAGAAAAAAATCACACGTGACAACTGTGAGAAAAAAGTCAGAAAAATATAATTCACTCCAATGGCCCCTAAGCAGATTACTGCCACCTAAATAGAATAATTAAAGTTCATAATGATGACCTTGAATCATGAAGAAAAGGTTATATGTTGTTTATTAAAAGACAAGTGGTCTCATATATTTGTTTTAAATACACCATGAAAACTTTTAAATAAATGTTTTGTTTTGTTTTACTTGGTGAAATCTCCAGGGTTAGTTGCAAATGGACCCACCAAGTATTTCAATAGGTTGCCGTATCCTACAAAGTTGTTTGATACAAACCAATTAAATGTCGAAAAACTGTTGCCCCAGATTAACAGAAATGAGTAATCCATTACATAAATAGTGCCATTCAGTTGGATTTAAAAGTAAATTTTGATACTTTAAAGAGTGAGTTTTAAGTTATCTATAAAATTTACCTGTGTGAAATGGTTCATTTTTCTCTGATGATCCTCAGTAAAGAATAAGAAAGTTTTCATAGTTTTTTGTTTTTTTAACAAATTTAGCAAAACTTATACACACAAGCAGTTACCTTGGGAGGAAATTTGCTTCTTCCACAGGCATGGCTACCATTCAAACATCTCTGAAAACGCCTCTTCAGAAATATCCTAATCTTATTTCAGTTCTAACTCTTACATCTTATTTACCAAGTCTGAGTTGTAAACAGGTTTTTACTGTTCCTAAAAATCAACTGCTACCATTTCAGTTCAACGCCAGGCACAGAGGCGTACAGGCACTAAAGATGAACTACCATCTTTGGCCTTCGGGCTTTCCGCCAGGCTAGTGATGACCTTTTACTTCACAATATGGCAAATGCAATGAGTTAGGAACAAGTATAGACGAGCACCCAACCCAAGGCATGTCAGAAGACAGACAGAAAGGAGTCAGGAAAGAAGACTGCCTGACTTGGTGCAGTCTACAAAGAGTCTTTAAGTAGCTAGTATGAGAAGAGGTCAGATAGGAAAAGCATTCACGGAGGGAACTACAGGTGTAAAGGCGCGGACTGTGATATGTGCGAGAGAATCAGAGGCTTGTCAGTGTTACTGGAGAGCCAGGTGAGATGGACATTCTGGGAGATGAGCCTGGAGAGGGAAGACGGCCCGTGATAGAGGGCCTTGTAGTTCATGACAAGAAGCTTGCGCTCTCACAACAGGACAAATATTGCATGATTCCACTTATATGAGGGATCTAGACTAGTCAAATTCATAAAGACAGAAAGTAGAATGGTGGCTACCAGGCACTGAGGGGAGAGGAGGATGTAGAATCAGTGTGTAATATGTTATATATATTTTTACCACAATAAAAACCACTAAAAATATCATTCAGATAAGAGAAGAGGAATGGGGAAGGGATGGAGGGAAAGAAGGAAGGGGAAAGGAACAACAACCACAGCTTGAGCTCGATCCAGTAACCAGTGGTTCCCAGACTAGTTTTAGCTTCAGAACCTTTTCTTCAAACATCTTGCATAAAAGCCCAACTACAAAAGAGACCGGTTTGGTGCCAGAGGCCATCCCAGAAGCCCACCAGCACCTATGTCCCAACTTGCCCCATAATGAACCCTGAGGAACCTCCAGGCAACCCAAAGAGCAAACCACTGGAGCAGGTAATGGAAGGAAGCTAAAAGGTTTCTGCCTGAACATGACGCAATGAAATTTCTGAAATAGTAAGGTGGGTCTGGTCTTTAGAATCAAATGAATTATCTCAACTCTGCCTCTCACCAGCCACACACCCTTGGGCAAGTTACTTATCTGCTGTCAAAGGGACTAAAAAATCCATTTTTATCATATTGTAAGGACTGATAAAATGTAAGCAGGATGCCTGATACAGGATGAATTCTAATTTGATGGCAGCTATTGATACTCTTTACTTTTATTTGGCACCATTCTGGTTCCTGTGTAGTGAGATGATTTTGGGTAGGTGGAAACAAGAATCCAAATAAGAGATCATAAAAGCCTGAAGTAGTGACAATCAGGGTTGGAGGAGGAAATATTCTGGAAGGGCTATCGAGATGCGGAATGAGCACTGACAGCCATTTCATCTTCCTGCAAATCAACCAGAAGAAAGGGGCAGAGATGAGCAGAAATAACCCAAAGGTTGTCTAGACCCAGTCTTGGGGGCTGGGAGGTGGAAGGTTGGAGGATTATAGCCTGCGGCAGAGAACAGCCAGAAGCCAAGAGGAGGGCCTATTGGAGAAAAGCTTTTCAAGTCCACTCTTACCTCTCCCCAATATTCCATGGGGACAATTACTGCCTGTCCCTTTAACAACTCCTTGCAATGTTAAAAAGTTAATACAAAGATTTAGTCTGTCCAGCCAGAAATTATTCCTCTACTCACCCCGTCCAAGCTCTTAGGGCTAATGGACTAAAACCTAGAGAGAATGCCTCCTCTTTCTTCTTCCAGAGCAAGCAGCCAATGATAAAATCATGCTCATAGAATAGCCTAATGGAAGGGCATGGAACACTAGCAAGTAACAGTGGTTCTGTGGTGCCCAAGGATTTTCCATCCTGGGTGGGGTTCATCCCTTCCCTTCTACTTAAAGTCACCTGGAGGGACTTGGACCCGGACCTGGCCAATGGCTCTTCCCCAGTACATAAGGGGACGTGTATGAACATGCTTATCAGTGTTGTTTGTAGAGGCTGGGAGCTGGAAATTACCTGTGTGTTCATGGAATGACAGAATTCCCTGCAGCGGTTAGAAACATTAGGCTAGATCAGTGGTTCTCAACCAGTGGTGAGTGTGTCTCCTAAAGAGACATTCAACAATGTCTGGAGAGATTTTTGATTGTCACAACTTGGAGGCGAGGGGTGAGGGGGAATGTGATACTGGCATCTAGCAGGTAAAGGCCAGGAATACTGCTACATCCTACCATGTACAGGACAGCCCCCGACAACACAGAATTTTTTGACCCAAAATATCAATAAGACTGAGATTGAGAAACACTGGACTAGATGAACAAAACAACATGGCTGGGTCATAAACATATAATGCTGAATGAAAACATCTCTTTTAAGAGATGTGATCTATTATAAAAATTCCTATTTGGAATCAGAGATTCATTCAGCCAATTATCTGACATTCATTGTGCATCTACTCAAGGTAGGCACTGTGCTTGGCAGACTATATGATAGGATTCAGTACTAGATACGATTCTTCACCTCCTGGATGGAGTCTAGTAGAAGAGGCAGATGTTAAGTAAATAATGTCACAAATAAAAGCGAGAAGGGAGGAGATATTTTGGAGACTGTAGGATCTAGAGTTCCTCAATCCCCCACTTAAAAAAGCTATAAAAAGTCCTTCGGTGTCCATCTTTGCTTAAATAACACTACAGAACAATACCCTTCAGCAGGGCTACACACCAGCCTAAGACTGTGCTGCCCACACAGTGAGAGTTCAGGAGATGTTTGCCAAATGAATAGATGAAACCTGTACAGTTAAACACCACTAAATGACCCCTTCACAAATTTCTAGGCCTCAACCTTTGAAACAGGAAACTAAACAAAGGAGGAACTAAAGGGCCAGGGCCTTCTCTAGACAATAACAAGAAGTATACGTGTAGATGGACCGACTATCATTCATTCCACCTCAAGCCCATGCCCCCTCAGACCAAGCTACTTGCAGTGCCTTGAGCAAAACACTCCCTGGCACTTCTAAGCCTGGACTGCCCATCCTCACCTATACCACGTAGAAAACTCTTGTTCATGGCTCACAATCCTAAACACAATTCTCTGTCAAGCTCCCCAGCCCTACCTCACCCTGGTAGACTCGATCTCTGCCCTCCTTTGTGCCATCTGTACTTTGTGCTCACCTCTACAGCACTCACCATAACTTCTTACCATAATTTGATTATGAGCTCGCTTGGGAACAGGAACCAAATCCTATTCATCTTTATAGCCCAGAGATTAGTCTATTACCTAGAACATCATAGATGCTCAAGGTTTGGCGAATGAATGAATAAATGAACACGTCCTGCATTATGCTACAAAAATAGGATAAAATCTCTGCCCTCAAAAGCTTACCACCTATTCGATAGGAAAGGATAACTATATGAATAATTAAAGATTTTTACTAGAGATATAAATTTGATAGTCATTATAAGGAATATGCATTTTTAATATATGAATCAGAATAATGTGTTAGAATGTAAACTGCTAGATGGCATGCAATTAAATAAATCGTCAGGTATTCCTGGAAACCCATATCCTGCTATTACAGTATTTATCATTTGAGTTGACAGCAATAAATGACAAAAGCCAAATTACAAGCAGAGTCTACTTGGAAACATACAGTACTCGTTATTATGAATGCTTGACACATAGTAAGTATGCATAACCTTTTACTGAATGAGTGATCCGATATTCTTAATCATAGAGAAAAGTTATCTCTAGGCTAGTGAGGCAGGTGTATCAGCAGTTGGGGTTACAGGGAATATATCCCTCTCATAATGAAAACAGAACCAGCTCTAGGCCCAAAACTTTCTCTTGTATTTAGTACCCAGTTGCAAAAAGGGCTATTCTTACCCCCTTTTGGTAAAAGGAGCAGAGAAGAGTTGTGTGGTCACAAACTAGCCTATATCCCATCCATGTGATGATAACACATCTACTCACCAAACTATCCCCATCTCCCATGGTTCCCTGGCCACGGTTGGGGATTCATATAGCTGAACTCAAATTAGGGAGATGAGTTTTAATACTGAAATTTTAAAATATTGAGTATAAGGAGCCCTGAATACCTGGTAAACTGCACTTTTCTGATTGCTGGGGAAGACAAGGAAAAACTACAAACCAGAATCCCAATGTCTGGACAGTGGCCAGAGGTAAGACTGAAACCCTTAATGAAAAGAGCTCTGCCAACCAAAAAAAAAAAAAAGCTCCAGCCCAAGACCCTCAGAATAAAGATCAATAAAGGGAAGAATGTGGGGAGTATGGCAGAATGGAAAGGAAACCTCAAGAACCTTTGTCATCATTCATTCATTCATTCATTCATGTGCTAAGGGTTGTGGAAAATACAAAAATGAAAGACTTGATTCCTGCTGTTAAGGACTTTGTCCATCAGGAATGTAAAATGTCCACAAATAGTTATCACACAAGAAGAAAAGCAAAGATCCATAAGGGAGGTACAAAAAAAGTGTGTTCGAAGACAGAAGAAATCTCATACTTAGAAAGCTATTAGATACTCCTGCGTGTAAAACTTACCAGGATTTGGAAAATTAGAACACTAGGAGAAAAAAAAAAAAAAAAACCATTGCTAATCCTTGCTACATCTTGTTAAACTATCTGCCATACGTATTGTCTGTCCCAACATCAGGGCCACTGGCATCTCCTGGAGCAACACTACATCTTCCCATCACCGAGGAATGGAAAGCTGAGAGTGGGTGACGACTAACTTGGGCAGAGCGGTAGCATGAGCCAGGTTGCGGACGCTCCTGTGTAGTCAGCCACTTAATCCTCACAACATCCTCACATGGTAGGTACTGTTATTATCTCCATCTTACAATAAGAAAACTGGGGCAGAGAAGTGAAGTGACTTGCCCAAAGTCACGCAACTGGTAAGTGGCACAGACAGGATTTGAGTTCAGAATCTGTGCCCTTAGCCATTACATTACACTGCCTCCCAGCTGAGAACTTGTGGTTAAACTTATCAGGACATATACAGTGCATGACACAAGGTGATTTTTGGTCAACTTTCCCCTTTAAACACACCCACCTTTTTAAAACTACACTTATTTATACTACACAACTGCATCCACCACTATTGATCTAGTTTTGAAAATGGTACACTTTTCAGGACATAGTTTTCACAATCTTTAAAGGGAAATTTGTTCGTTAATCTGGAAAAAATACATCAAACGCCTGTTTCATGAGAAGGGCCAGTGGCCAGGAGTGGTTAAGGGTGTAGTTAGGACTGGGGCTGGCAGGCACCATGCCTTATAGGTCATCTCATGGGCTTGGGCAAATTGCTTAGCCTTCTTTATTATTTCCCCATCTGCAAAGTGGGTATAACAATGGTCTACCTCATAAAATGGTGAGGATTAGATGACATCCTTTTAAATTGCTAACCACAGTACTTGACTCAGGGAATGGTCAATAATGTCGCCTTTCATCATTTAGGTCCTGGGCTATCTGTATTTCAAGAATGCAAGTCCTCCAGTAACCACAGAAATGCCTTCTCTGTCCCAGAGTTACTATCAATCCGTTAAGCACATTACTATTTCCCTCAGAGCACAGTGGCACTGGAAGCAGGCTTCCCTGGACCCCAGCCCTGGAGGTGGCCATGTCGCCTCGCTCAGGCCCAGGAAGGAGGCAGAGCGTGGACTACCTCCGGGTGGCACCACAAAACTTAACCCAGATTTCTCACTTGGATGAACTCATCTGTTAGTGGAAGGTCACTGCCAGGGCCCTGTCAGACGGGCTTGGCAGCACAAGGAATGCGAGTGCCTGAGCCAGGAAGAGGAGCTCACCTACCTGCCAAGCCTGAGGGTGGGTACCCCTCCTTCACAGCATCCTTGGGGACTTCGTCCCCTCCCCGCTGGGAGGCCACTGGGGACCGACCTAACAGTGCCAACAAGGTGAATTTCCGCCCAATCCTCTGAAATACATTCCCACGATTTCTAAGACGGAACCGAGGGAGCAGCACCAAGCGCTTCACAAAGCCAGGTAAAGAGCAACATCCCTGGTGCACATGTTGAGTCGCCTGAACCAGCTGCAAAGTCGGAGCGGCAGCCTCTCGCTCGCTGCCCGGCCGCGTGTGCTCCGCGGCCACGTGCGAGCCAGATCCGGGTCTGGGTCCGGGTCCGGGTCCGGGTCCGGGTCCCGATCCCGGTCCCGATCCGCGGCACCCTGGAGCCCCCGCCGCCCCCCCTACCCGCCCCCGCCGGGCTGCAGCGCGCTCCTTCCACTCACCAGGTGAAGAGTTTGCCTTTTATCCTGCACAGCAGGCCGACGACCCTGCTCGCCGCTCCCTGCGCCTGCGGCGGCGGGGCGCCGGGTCCAGGCGGCGAGGCTGCTTCCATGGGGGAGCCTGCAGTCTGCGGCGCCCGGAACCCCCCGAAGTACTGGGGCCCGGAAGACGGGAGGCGGTGCCTGTGAGGCCAGCGGGGGCTCGGCTGTCCCTGCGCCCGCGCTCCCGCGCTCGGTCGGTCCTCTAGCTTCTCGGCGGGCTCCTGCGGCAAATCATTAACCATCAAGCCCCTAGGGCCAGACAATACATTTGCAGATTACAACCTGGCACCTCCGGGGAGCCGGAGGAGAAAGGGCACTTTTTATTTCTCGCCTTGGCAGTCGAGCCGCTGTGTTGGGTGACACCCAATATGCGTTTCAGGTTTTTATGGCTCCTTATTTAAAATCAGCAAAGGAGGTGATAAGAGAGTATGCCAGCGAGTCCTAATTTAAGAAGCAGTGAACTTTGCTAACTACAAAAGACCGGCCGACTCCTCCCTTGACTTCCTTGTCTCCTTCCCTCTGACTACTTCAGAAACTATTTCTCATCTAAAAAGAACTGAAAAGGCTTCAGTTGCGTTTCTTTTCCTCCCAAAACATGGGTGAACTCCTAAAAGGATCTTGGAAATATGGTATTTGCGGTGTGTTCCATTCCTTACGGTGTGTTCTGGTTTGCCTTTTAGTATGCACAGCTGTCTCAGAGGTGCCAGTGGAGGGGAGGAGACAACGCCAACCACCCGTGCTCAGCCAGCACGCCTGGGCCTCGGCCACGCCTTTCCACGCTTCTGCAAACAAGGAGGGACTAGCAGCTGGGACTGAAAAGTTCCTGACTCACCGACTGGGTCTGGTAGACCCCCTGCTTCCCGAAAGGAGGATACCAGGAAGACAAAAAAAATAGGTTTTCGGGCCACTTTTTTTTCTGACCACTTCCTTCCGTGGGCAAGATGAGGGAAAGGAGTTGAGGAAGGACCGAAATAATTGTAAATTCAAACGAGCTGGCAGTTCTGTGAGAAGATTCTAAGAAAGAGTATAGATTTTGAAAAATGAAATGTAGCTTTAGGAACCCAAGTTTAGCAGCTGTAGGAACCCTAAAGTCCACGTGAGATTTTTTTTTTTTTTTTAGTTGTTGAAGTGAGATGGGAAAAAAACTGAAAATTAAGAACATGGTCATCCATAAAAGTCAACTACATCGTGAAACATTATAAAGACATTAAACAGAATGGAAAAGAGCCATACCAGGCCTTAAAAAGATTTTCCCAAACTATTTTTAAGTGAGAAAAGTAAGATGCAGAGAAGTATGTTCCATATGATCTCATTTTGGTAAAGTGGGCAGCCTATTAAACCTTGTAGGTTGTCAATGTTGAATTTTACCTGAGCCCTGAAAATACTGATAGTTAAGAAACCCCCCACCCTTTTGTGTTTTGGGGAGTGGTATACCCTTCTCCGTGTGACTTAGAGAAGACCCAGAGGTGCTCTGTTGGTCACGTAGGACAAAGCCAGACAGACCCTTCAAGGTCTCATCCTTTCCCTCATAAATGGTTGGCTGAACTGCCTGTGTCCACTGACCATTGGGAACAAAATGCTTGTTAATCAAACTAGTTAAATTCCTCTTCCTCCAGGCCTGGGAACTTTCACCCAGCTTGGCCGGAGCCAGCATGTAACCCTTCTTTAATATGTCCCTCCTGAGAATATGCTTGTGTCAGTAAAACATTCTCTGATCTATTATCCAATCAAGCCATCCTTTCATTCCATTCCCTCCAAGCAGGGAGGAGTCCCGCTTCTCCTAGCAATAATCCTTTCAAAAAAAGTCTCTCCTTACCTAAATCAGATGTGGGTTTTTTTGTTTGTTTGTTTGTTTGTTGGATAATATGTGTATGGTTAGTGAGCATGGAGAAAAGTGTAAGACACAAGTCAACACAAGTAACCTTCAGAAGGTTAAGGAATACAGAAAGAAGAAAAGCAATACTGCACTTGCTAACACACTCCTGCATGTTTGATATATAGTCCCTTTTAAGTAAAAATGTGCGCTTTGTATAAATACGTGAGATTAAAAGATGGATTTAGATGTTGTGGTAGACTGAATAATGTCACCCCAAAAATATCCAGTTCCTAATCCCTAGAACCTGAGAATGTTGCTTTATACAGTAGTCCCCCCATATTCATGGTTTTGCTTTCACCAGTTTCCCATGGTCACCCACAGTCCAAAAATATTAAAGGGAAAATTCCAGAAATAAACAATTCATACATTTTAAATTGTGAATCATCCCCAGAATATTCACATTGTACATGCTACCCATTAGTCACTCAGTTGCATTCTCGGTTATCAGATAGAGTATTGCTGTATCACAGTGCTTGTGTTCAAGTAACCCTTATGTTACTTAATAATGGCCCTAAAGTGCAAGAATAATGATGCTGGCAATTCAGATATGCCAAAGAGAAGCCTTTAAAGTGCTTTCTTTAAGTAAAAAGGTACATATATATAGGAAAAAACATAGTATATATAGGGTTTGGTACCAACCGTGGTTTCAAGCATCCATTGGGGGGTCTTGGAACATATCCCCATGGATAAGGGGAGAACTGTATAGCAAAAGGGACTTTGCAGGTGTGATTAAACTATAGATCTTGAGTTGGGGAGATTATTCCTAATTATCTGATGGACCATAATGTAATCACAAGTGTCCTTATAAGAGGGAAGCAGAGGGAGAAAGTGATACGGTAATGGAAGCAGAGACTGGAATGATGCTCTTTGAAGATGGAGCAAGTGCCACAAGCCAAGGAATAAAGGCAGCCACTGAAAGTTCAGAGCCTTGAGAAGGAAGAAGCCCTGCCAACTTTTGCTTAACTGTAGCCCAGTAAAATTGATTTCAGACTTCTGACCTGTAGAACTGTAAGAGACTAAATTTGTGTTGTTTTAAGCCACTAAGTTGATGGTAATTTGTTATAGCAGCTATAGGAAACAAGTACAGATAGATATAGATATAGATATAGATATAGATATAGATATAGATATAGATATAGATATAGATATAGATATAGATATAGACATAGACATAGACATAGATATAGATCTATCTATCTATCTATCTATCTATCTATCTATCTATCTATCCTTGCTTGTGTTTCCATGAGCAACAAGAAGAGTGTGGAAGAATACACACCAGGCTGTTAATATTGGTTTAAGCCATGGGAGTGAGTGGTAGAAGGAGGTAGGGAGGAGGGGGATAAGGGAGGAGAAATGGCCTTATACATCTTCACTTTGTGTTCTTACTATGGGCATATACTACTTCTGCAATTTGAAAAATATTTAATTAAGACATTTTTCAATAGGTCATGTTAATCTTAATTCAAAACATGTTAGGCTCAATATATCACCCCACAGGAAAATGGGGCCCGGAAATATAGTCTACCACTAATACGGATTCTAAAGTTATGAACAAAGTTGTGAGTGTTTTATAAACAGAAAATCTTCATCAAAAAGTAGTAATGGTAATATTGTTCTAGCTTGCTCCAAAAAGAGTTCATCTCCTTACTGGGGATTATTGATCAGTCTACATTATTTTGGTATCAGGATTAATATACATTAAGTGGATCTGTGGACACCAATCCACAAGTTTTTGTCAAAGAAAATTAACTGAAAAAATTATTTAGGTGTTGGAGATTTTTCACATCATAACCTTCTTACAAGTGTCAGAAGACAGTTACCCCTTATTTAGCATCTAAAGTGTGCCAGGTATTTTATATACATTTTCAATCCTGTTGCAGTTATCTATTGAATGTATCAAATCACCGTAAATCTTAGTGGCTTCAAACAACAATCATTTTATTATCTCTTGTGGTTTCTGTGGGTCAGAAATTTAGGAAGGTCTGGGCCAGAAGGTCTGGTTCAAGGCCTTTCATACAGTTGTAGTCGCAAGGTAGCTAAAGCTAGTGTTAACGCAGACTCAAAGGGTCTGCTTGCCTGCATGCACTCAAGCCAAATAAGATCCGAACAGGAGATTGCAGCAAAGAAAGTAAAGATTTATTTAAGGAATTGGCAGCAAGTCCAGAGATATAGGTGAGCTAATGCTCTCAAAAACCGGGCTCCCCATGGCCTCTAGTGGCTAGGTTATATAAGGGAAAATCATTAATCATGGTTACTATGGGAGCTGGGGTCATGGGCCCTGCTGATTGGTCAGGCTAAGGCAGCAAGCAGCTGATGATGGCTTCAGGTCCTGGTGTCAGTCAGGACATTGTTCAATTTGGTTTCCAGGGGATGCCATCCATGGGGCCATTCTGCTTTTATGAGTCCAGAGCTGAAACATAACTGAGGCCAAGGTGTTATCTTTGTTTTATTAAAACCTTATGTTAGCTTGCGGTTTAGTTATTATATCCTGGTCATGGTTGACAGACCTAAAGTTTTGTTCTTAGGTCAATTTGACGCTGACCAGAACCTAATGTCCTGAGGGCTTAGTGATTAAAAGGAGGGGACACACAGTATATGTACAGGTAGGAGAGTCTGGGGAAAAGAATACAAGTGAGTCACAGTTCTATTAGGCTAAACAAAGTTAGCTTGGATTAAAGCAAAATGCGTGCTAAAGACATGAAGTTCATGTGCAGTTACACTAGAAAGGGGTATGGGGAGGGAGAAGGGATGTTAGGGGGTGACCAGCATCTCTGTCTCCACTTAGTTCCATGTTGTGGTCTAATCTCGTGTTGTGGACTAATTTGGGCTTCCTCACAACCTGGTGACTTTAGAGTACTCTGCTTACATGGCAGCTGGTTTCCAACTCCCACCCCCACCCCCATCCAAGCAAGTGTCCTAAGAGAAAAAAAGCCAAAACATAGTTGATGTCCTCCAGCCAATGACCATCATGAATATACATGTAGTTAAACAAGTTGAATTTATTACTCCTTGCAATGAGGAAGAATAAACCACGTGGGAGAACCATTGGATGTTTCAGTAAGAGGATTTTAGAAAGAAACTATTATAGGATTTGGGCTTTGGTTGAGTGATTTGAGGGAGGGTCTGAGGAAGCAGGGAATGAATCTCCCTATACTGAATGCTGTCTGATTAGATGCAATTCTGATTGGTATCTCAATATATCTTATCTATACAGAGGGCAGACTAAGGTGAGGCTAAAACTGCAATTGGTAAAAAAGTAGTAGTCACTCATTCTGACCAAGAGGAGAGTTGGTATTTTGTGGGTGGCACAGTGACCTTGTTTTTGTGATTAGATAAAATCATGAACTGGCCTTGCTTTGTCTCCCTTATCAAGGTCCCAGAGTAATCTTGTCTGAGGATGGTAATCTGTGAGATTGTTTGTGTTCAATAAGAGACAAAATATGCCCTAGCTATCTATAAGTGCCAAGCAGGCCAGCTTCCAAATGTTAAAGACTGCTTTTTTATTTTTTAATTGTGGTATCGCCTTTCATGACCTAGCCTAAGAAGTCACATAGCACAACCTCCATCCTGATACGAGGGGAGGGATCATAGACCCTGCTAGGGACTCAATGTCTGTGTCCCTCCAAAATTCATAGGTTGAAATCTAATTCCCACTTTTGGTATTTGGTGGTGGGGACTTTGGGTCATGAGAGTAGAGCCCTCAGAGAGGCCAGAGAGCTAGCTCACTCTTTTTTACTGCCATGTTAGGCTACCATGAGCAGTCAGCAGTATGCAACCCAGAAAAGGGCTCTCACCAGAACCCTACCATGCAGGCACCTAGATCTCAGACTTCCAGCTTCGAGAACTGTGAGAAAAGCATGTTTGTTGTTTAAGGCACACAGACTAAGGTAATTTGTTAAAACAGCCCAAATAAACTCAGAAAACCCCCACCTCTCAATGGGAATTGTGCAAGAGAGCACAAGGGATGGGACATATTGTTGCAGCCATCTTTGGAAACTATAGTCTGCCACAGATGCTTTCCAAAATGCTAGGCTTAGTAACAATTATTAGCTTATTAGCACTATTTTTAATAGGCTACTAGCTCTATAATTTCAGGTGAGTAAACTAAAGCTCAGAAAAATTAAGTAACTTGCCCAAGATCTTCAGAATAGTAACTGAGTGACTCTGATTATCAGGATCACCAGCCTGCCTCTCTGATTTAACTGACAAGCATGCATGAGCCTCTTTCACAATAGCTCTTTCTCCCTGTTTGTAAAAATAATTGTAAATAACCAGACTTTCAAATCTCACAATTGAATTCATAGCAACAGAATAGAATGGTGGTTACCAGACACTGGGGGAAATAGAGATTGATCAAAGAGTACAAACTTTCAGTTACAAGATAAATAAATTCTGGAGATCCAATATATAGCATTGTGACAATAGTTAATAATACTGTGCTATAAGTTTGAAATTTGCTAAGAGAGTAGATTTTAAAGGTTCTCACCGCACACCAAAAACATGGTTACTGTGTGAGGTGATGGATGTGTTAATTAACTTTAATATGGTAATCATTTTACAATACATACATATATGAAATCATCACATTGTACACCTTAAAGTCACACAATGTTGTCAATTATATCTCATTAAAGCTGGGAGAAAAAAACATTATTTTAAACAATCCTGTTTGTATCATCTGTTAAATACATCTGTTATCATTACACTTGAGACTTAAAGACAAATAGCTATCTTGTTCCAGCTAAGCCTTCTTCTTTTCTATTTCAGAGGTGTCTAAGAAACTTGGTGTCAAACTGTCTTCCATTTGAATTACCAAAAGTGCGTACGCAAGTTACCAAAAACGAAAATGTCAGAATTATTTGTCATTAAGCAGAGTGAATCAATAATACTATGTGCTTAGATGGCAACTTTGAAGAATTCACATTATTATCATAGGACATATTGCAAATCAATCAACCGGTAATGGTTGAATGCAAATTATGTGCAGACCACAGTTCTAGATATGATCTACAGCATCCAAGACATGAAAGATGTTTTACCTTTCCTTCCCTCGTTCCTTCCTTCCTTCCCTCCACAAACATTTTGAGGATACCTATTACATTCAGGCCCCCATGCTAAGTGGTAAGGAGAATGCAATAATAATTAAGACTTGCTACTTGCCCTAAGATTGTTTGCAATTAATAGAGAAGATGTGTACACAACCCTAAAGGAACTTATTATCTATTTAAGGAGAGAAAATTTCAAGAAATGAGCTTTTTCCTGGATTATTCCTTAGCCCCAGCCAGCTTCCACTTCACCCTCTCTATTCTGCCCACGATGCCCAAAGCTTTCTCTTCTCTTTATCTCTTCCAGATGCTATTGCCTGAATCCTTTTTCCTGAGATAACCCAACCTCTAAAATACATAGTTAAGAGTCAACAAAAAGGAAATAGACATGAGGTTGAACAAAAAACTAATCAAAAAAAGAAGGGAACAAAAAAATCGTTGGAAGAAACCTGAAGTTTGTAATTAACCACAGCTATCCCCTATTGTCTAGTTCCATGGTTATAAATACCATCCATAGGCTGATGACTCCCAAATTTTTATCTCCAACATGGTCTTCCTCTGTGATCCAGATTTGTATATCTAACTGCTTATTTGACCTTTCTACTTGGAAATCTTAAAGGCATCTCAAACACAACCCAAACAAAACTGTTTCTCCATTTCCTGCTTGCTTCACATTCACTCCTATCCCAGTATATAGAGCCTCAATTTATCAGTTCTCAAGCTAAGAATCTAGGGATTGTATTTGATTCCTCCTTTTCTCTTAGTCTCCCCCATTCAAGCCAATAGCCAATCTCTTATTTCCATTTCCGAAATACATCTTAAATCCACTCAGTTTTCTATACCTTGACCATCCTAGGCTAAACCACCAAAATCTCTAACCTACACCACTGCAGTAGACTCTTATATCTTCTTACTTATTCTCTTCTTGCCTCTGTTCAATTCATTATCCAAAATGCCTTTGAAATAAGGTTACTCTCCTGCGTATAGGCTTCAATGCTGCCTGCTATATTGAGAATAAAATTTGGAGTCATTCCTCTGGCTTACAATGCCCATGCCTGTCTCTTCAACTTGTATGCAGACTATGCTTCTTTCTACTCCTGAAACTCCAAGCTTGTCTCATGTCCACTGCTTGGAATAATCTACCTCTAGATCTAAGAATAGTCTCATGTCTAATGTCACCTATTTAGAGAAGGCTTCCCTTACTAAATTAGTTCATAGTCTCCCAGTCTCTGTCTGTCAAATTGATTAGTTAATTATCATAGAAAGTTTTATGCAGCGAATTGTATTCCTCCAAAATTCATATGATAAAGTTGCCCAGTGCCAAGAAGGCAGCACTACCACGTTGGTAATCCTGGTAATCCAGGAAGGCAGGGCCACTCTAGTTGGCCCAAAGGGCAAAGCATTAAGCCAAAGAGAATCATTCTCAAGCCTTAAAATGTAATGGTATTTGCCCTGCTAGTTTTCTGACTTGCTTACGACTTGTGGCCTCTTTCTTCTTTCCCATTTCTTCCTTTTGAAATGAGGAGTGTCTGTCCTGTGCCTATCCCACCATTGTTTTTTGGGATAATTTGTCTGGTTTTGCAGGTTCACAGCTGGAGAGGAATTTTGCCTAAGCATGAGTCATACTCCAAGTCTCACCCATACCTAAGATGATATTTAGATGAGAGACAATGCTGAAATGGGTTAAGACTTTTGAAGCTGTTGGGACAGGGTAAATATATATTTGACCCTTGAACAACACAGGGGTTAAGGGTGTCAACCCCCTGTCAAAAATCCATGTATAACTTTTGACTTTCCAAAAACTTAACTACAGTCAGCCGTTCATATCCACAGATTCAATGAACCTCAGATTGAAACAGCATTTCCAATCCACATTTGGGAATCTGCAATTTGGACACCGCAGTTAAAAATGCAAAAATACTGTTTTTGATCCACAGTTAGTTGAATCTGCAGATGTGAAAACTGAGGATAAGAAGGGCCGACTGTATTTATGGGGGAAAAATCCATGTATAAGCGTACCTATGCAGTCCAGTCCCAGGTTATTCAAGGGTCAACAGTATTTTGATTGTGAGGACATGAATTTTGAGAGGCCAGAGGGCAGAGTGTTTTGGGCTGAATTGTGTGCCACCAAAATTCAAATGTCGAAGTCCTAACTCCAAGTACTTCAGAATGTGACTATATTTAGAGATAGAATCTTTCAAAAGGTAATTTTTAAAATGAAGTAATTACTGTTGGCCATAACCCAGTATAATTGGTGTCTTTATAAGAAGAATAAATGAGGACATAGTCAGTTATAGAGGGACGACCATGTGAGGACACACAGAGAAGGTGGCCATCTGCCAGTCAAGGAGAGAGGCCTCAGAAGAAACCAACCTGCCAACACCTTGATTTTGGACTTCTAGCCTCCAGAACTGTGAGAAAACAGTGGTTGAAGCAACCCAGTTTGGTACCTTGCTATGGCAACCCTAGCAAACTAATTAAGAAATTATCTGAAATTATCTTGTCTTTTTATTTAATTACTTATTTAGTGTTCTGCTGCCCCCAAAGAATGTCCTGCCCTTTAGTAGGAGCAGCCCCATAATGCCTTGATAATCATATTAGAATGTAACAAAAGTGACTAAACCATAAAGCATTCAGATAACCCCCTTTAAAAAGATTCATTTTTATTTCTTCATACATATCTTCTACGGGTTTTAATGGATTAATCTTAGTATTCTTCTCATTACCTTTTATATTTGTTTTCTATTTCATTAATTTTTTCAATCTGTATTATTTCCTTCCTTCTACAGTATTTGGTTTATCCTTCTTTTTCCTTAACTCCTTACATTGTATGCTAATCCCACTGATTTTGAGCTGCATCTCACAAATTGATGATAGTTTTGCTATCATTCAGTTCTAAGTATTTTCCAATTCCATTATGATTTCTTCTTTGCCCCGGAGTTGTTAAGACATCCATTCATTTCCAAGCATAATAAGATTTTTCAGTTATTTTTCTGTGATTGGTTTCTAACTTAATTGCATGATAATGTAGTCTACATGATACCAATACTTTGAAACTTGCCAAGACTAGCTACATAGGCAGTTTCATAAATGTTTCATGTGTGTTTAAAATAAAATGTATTCTCTAATGTTTTAGTATGTCTATTAAATCAAGCTTAATAACATTCCTCTTCAAATATTCCAAGACCTACTGACTTTTTGTGTGTTTGATCTGTCAATTACTTTTTTTCATTAGTTTTAGGTGCACAAAACAAAGTAATAGATGTTTATCATTTATATCTCTCACACTGTGTCAACCCCCCTTCCCCCATCCATTATCCCTCTGACATCCCACACAGCCAATACATTTCCACTGTCTCTATTCCTAATGCTGTACTCCGCTTCTTGTAAATATACATATACAAATTTGTAGTTGACATTTATTATTGTTCAGCTTCAGCTTCAAGTGTACAATGCAGTGATCAGACATCTACATCTTCCCTGAGTTGGTTTCCCTAATGAGACAAGTGTCCATAGGATACCCTACAAAATCTTTACAACATTATTGATTACATTCCCCAAATTAACTTTCGTGACCCCGTGGCAATCTTGTGGTTACTGACTGCTTTCTAAGCCCCTCACCTTCCCCCTTATCCCCAACCCCCCCCCATCTAGCAACCCTCAGTTTTTCCTCTATGTCTCCAAAACTGTTTCTGATTAGTTAATTCACTTATTCTTTTCTTTAGATTCCACATATAAGTGAGATCATATGGTATTTGTTTTTCTCTGTCTGACTTATTTCACTTAACATAATGTTCTCTAGGTCCATCCATGTTGTTGCAAATGGTAAGATTTCTTTCTTCTTTAGGGCTGCATAACACTCCATTGCATAAATGTACCACAGTTTCTTAATCCAGTCATCTACCGATGGGCGTTTTTGTTGTTTCCATGTCTTGGCTATTGTGTATAGTGCTGCAATAAACATAGGAGTGCATAAAGTTTTTTGAATTAGAGTTTTGGATTTCTCCGGATAGATACCTAGGAGTGGAATTGCTGGATCATAAGGTAGTTTCATTTTCAGATTTTTGAGATACCTCCATACTGTTTTCCATAGTGGCTGCACCAATCTGCAATCCCACCAACAGTGCACAAGCGTTCCCTTTTCTCCACATCCTTGCCAGCACTTGTTTGTTGATTTATTGATAATAGCCATTTTGACTGGAGTGAGGTGGTATCTAGTTGTGGTTTTTATTTGCATTTCTCTGATGGTTAGTAAGGTTGAGCATTTCTTCATATGTCTGTTTGCCATCTGTATGTCCTTTTTAGAAAAATGTCTCTTCATGTCCTCTGCCCATTTTTTAATTGGGTTGTTTGTGTTTTTGGAGTCGAGTTGAGTGAGTTTTTTATAAATTTATGATATTAACACCTTATCAGATATATCATTGGCAAATATCTTTTCCCATTCAGTAGGATCCCTTTTTGTTTTATTGATGGTTTCTTTTGCTGTGAACAAACCTTTTAGTTTGATGTAATCCCACATGTTTATTTTTTCTCTTACTTCCTTCGCGTGAGGGGATATATCAGTAAAAATCTTACTTCAGATAATGTCTGTGAAGTTTCTTCCTATATTTTCTTCTAGGAATTTTATGGTTTCAGATCTTACATTTAAGACTTTAATCCGTTTTGAATTTATTTTTGTATATGGTGTAAGGAGGTGGTCCAGCTTCATTTTTTTGCATGTGTCTGTCCAGGTTTCCCAGCACCATTTATTGAATAGACTGTCTTTACCCCACCATACATTCTTGCTTCCATTGTCATAGATTAAATGGCCATATAGGCATGGATTTATTTCTGGACTCTCTATTCTGTTCCATTGATCTATGGGTCTGTTTATATGCCAGTACCATGCTGTTTTGATTACTGTAGCCTTGTAGTATAATTTGATGTCAGGTATCGTTATACCTCCCACTTTGTTCTTATTTCTCAAGATTGCTGAGGCTATCCGGGGTCTTTTATGGTCCCATATAAATTTTAGGATTATATGTTCTATTTCTGTGAAAAACGTCATTGGTTGTTTGATAGGAATTGTGTTGAATATGTATATTGCCTTAGGCAGTATGGAAATTTTAACTATATTAATTCTTCCTATCCATGAACATGGTATGTGTTTCCATCTATTTGTATCTTTTTCATTTCTTTCTTCAGTGTCTTATAATTTTCTGAGTACAGATCTTTTACTTCTTTGGTTAAATTTATTCCCTGGTATTTTATAGTCTTTGAAGCAATTGTAAATGGGACTGTTTTGTTTTGTTTTTGTTTTTTTTAATTTTATTTTATTAAATTTATTGGGGTGACAATTGTTAGTAAAATTACATAGATTTCAGGTGTACAATTCTGTATTACATCATCTATAAATCCCATTGTGTGTTCATCACCCAGAGTCAGTTCTCCTTCCATCACCATATATTCAATCCCCCTTACCCTCATCTCCCACCCCCTACCCCCCACCCCCCTTACCCTCTGGCAACCACTAAACTATTGTCTGTGTCTATGAGTTTCTGTTTCTCATTTGTTTGTCTTGTTCTTTTGTTGTTTTTGGTTTATATACCACATATCAGTGAAATCACATGGTTCTCTGCTTTTTCTGTCTGACTTGTTTCGCTCAGCATTACTCTCTCAAGATCCATCCATGTTGTCACAAATGTTCCTATATCATCTTTTCTTACTGCCGAATAGTATTCCATTGGGGACTGTTTTTTTAATTTCTCCTCCTTATGTTTTATTATTGGTATATACAAATGCAACTGATTTCTGAATATTAATTTTGTATCCTGTTACTTTACTAAATTCATCTATCAGCTTTAATAGTTTCTTGGTGGAGTCTTTAGGGTTCTCTATATATAGTATCATGTCATCTGCATATAACGACAATTCTACTTCCTCCTTACTGATTTGGATGCCTTTTATTTCTTTTTCTTATCTGATTACTTTGGCTAGAACTTCCAGCACTATGTTGAATATAGAAGTGGAGAAAGTGGGCAACCTTGCCTTGTTCCTGATCTTAAGGGGAATGGTTTAGCTTTTCCCCATTGAGTATGATGTTAGTTGTGGGTTTATCATATATGGCCTTTATTATGTTGAGATATGTCCCTCTATTCCCACTTTCTTAAGGGTTTTTATCATAAATGGCTGCTGGATTTCATCAAATGCTTTTTCTGCATCTATTAATATGATCATGTGATTTTTATTTTTCATTTTATTAATGTGGTGTATCACATTAATTGATTTGCAGATGTTGAACCACCCTTGCATAGCAGGATGAATCCCACTTGATCATGGTGTATGATCTTTTTAATGTATTGCTGAATTCTATTTGCTAATATTTTGTTGAGGATTTTTACATCTATGTTCATTAGAGATATCAGCCTGCAGTTTTTTTTGTTGTTGTTTTGTGGGGTTTTTTTTGTAGTGTCTTTTTCTGATTTGGGGATCAGCGTGATACTGGCCTCATAAAAAGTGTTTGGGAGCCTTCCCTCCTTCTGGATTTTTTGGAAGAGCTTGAGGAGTATGGGTGATAATTATTTTTTGAATGTTTTGTAAAATTCACCTGTAAAGCCATCTGGTCCAGGGCTTTTGTTTGTTGGGAGATTGTTGAATACTGATCCAATTTCCCTGGTGGTAATCAGTCTATTCAGGTTTTCTGTTTCTTCTTGAGTTAGCCTTGAGAACGTTGTATGCTTCTAGAAAATTGTCCATTTCTTCCAGATTGTTAAATTTGTTGGCATATAGTTGCTCATAGTAATTTCTTAATTTTTTTTGTATTTCTGTGGTATCTGTTGTCACCTCAACTCTTTCATTTCTGATTTTATTAATTTGGCTCCTTTCTCTCTTTTTTAAAATAAGTCTGGCTAAAGGTTTGTCGATTTTGTTTATGTTCTCTAAAAACCAATTCTTGGAGTCATTGACCTTTTGTATTGTTTTTCTGGTTTCTATTTCATTTATTTCCGCTCTGATCTTTATTATCTCCTTCCTTGTACTTCCTTTGGGCTTATTTTGCTGTTCTTTTTCCAGATCACTTAAGTGTGAAGATAAACTGTTGATTAGTGATTTTTCTTGTTTCTTTAGGTAGGCCTGAAATGCTATGACTTTCCCTCTTAGGACTGCTTTTGCTGCATCCCATATATTTTGAGTCATCGTGTTTTCATTTTCATTTGTCTCAAGATATCTTTTGATTTCTTCCTTGATCTCATGGTTGACCCATTCATTAATTAGTAACATGTTATTCAGCCTCCATGAATTGGTGTGTCTTCCAGTTTTTTTCCTGTAGTTCATTTCTAATTTCATAGCACTTTGATCAGAGAAGGCAATTGGTATGATTTCAATTTTCTTAAATTTATCAAGACTTGTTTTGTGGCCTAACATATGGTCTATCTTGGAAAATGTTCCATGTGCACTTGAGAAGAACGTGTATTCTGCAGCATTGGGGTGAAATGCTCTGAAAATATCGATTAAATCCAAGTGGTCCAATGTGTCATTTAAAGCCCTTGTTTCCATATTGATTTTCTGTCTGTTGTTGTCAGAGGTGTATTGAAGTCCCCTACTATGATAGTGTTACTGTTGATCTCTGTCTTTATGTCAGTCAGTATCTGTTTTATATATTTAGGTCTCCTATGTTAAGTGCATATGTGTTTACTTGGGTTATGTCCTCTTGTCAGATCGATCCCTTTATTATTCTATAGTGCCCATCTTTGTCTTTTGATATGTTCTTCATTTTAAAGTCTATTTTGTCAGATATAAGTATTGCAACTCCAGATTTTTTCTCATTTCCATTTGCATGAAATACCTTACTCCAACCCTTCACTTTCAGCCTGTGTGTGTCTTTTGATCTGAGGTGAGTCTATTGTATACAGCATATGCAAAGGTCTTACTTTCTTATCCACTCAGCCACCCTATGTCTCTTGATTGGAGCATTTAATCCATTTACATTTAAAGTGATTATTGATAGGTACATAGTTATTGCCATTTTTAAATTTGTAGTTAGATTGTTTTCATCTTTCTTCTATTTACAGAAGTCCTTTTAATATTTCCTGCAATGCTGGCTTGGTGGTAATAAATTTCTTTAGCTTATTCTTTTCTGGGAAGCTCTTTATCTCTCCTTCAATTTTAAATGATAGCCTTGCTGAATAAAGCAATCTAGATTGTAGGCCTTTGTTCCATCACTTTGAGTATCTCCTGCCACTCCCTCCTGGCCTGCAATGTTTCTGTAGAAAAGTCATTTTATAGTCTTATAGGAGTTCCCTTTTATGTAACTCGCTGTCTTTCTCTTGCTGCTTTTAGGATTCTCCCTTTGTCTTTAACTTTTGCCATTTTAACTGTAATGTGTCTTGGTGTGGACCTGTTTGGGTTTAACCTGGTTGAAACTCTCTGTGCTTCCTGGGCTTGTATGTTGGTTTCCTTCACCAGATTAGGGAAGTTTTCAGACATTATTACTTCAAATATATTCTCAATCCCTTGCTTCCTCTCTTCACCTTCTGGTATTCCTATGATGCACATGTTATTGTGTTTGATGTTATCCAGAGGTCTCTTAAACCATCTTCATTGTTTTTTATTCTTTTTTCCTTTTGTTGTTCTGTTTGGGTGATCTCTGCTAACTTGTCTTCTAAGTCGATGATTTGATCCTCTGCTTCATCTAACCTGCTGGTAATTCCTTCAAGTGAGTTCTTTATTTCAGTAATAATATTCTTTAGTTCTAACTGGTTGTTCATTATGATTTCTCTATCCTTCTTTATGTTGTCACTAAGTTCCTTAAACATTCTTATCATCAGTGTTCTGAACTCTGTCTCTGATAGGTTGGTTACCTCTGTTTCATTTGGTTCCATTTCTGGAGGTTTCTTCTGTTCTTTTATTTGGGACATGTTTCTTTGTTTCCCCATTCTGGCTGACTCTCTGTGTTTGCTTCGATGTATTAGGTAGATCCCCTAGAGTTCTTAGTTCTTGCTGGGTTATCTTATGTAGTATGTGTCCTTTATATTTGACTTGCACTACTTCATTCTTCTCTTCTGCGTGTGCTCCAAAGGTGACTCTTGTGTTGTGTATATTGTTTTGTTAAAGAAGATCTTTAATTGCTTTTCACTTGTGAGTAGGTAGGGTTAACTCCTAGGCTGACTAGTTGTGAGACTTGGCTCTGCCCACTGCAGGGTGTTCTGCTGCGTGAGGGTTGACTGCTTAAATGTGGTTTGGCCTCTATGGGCTCTTGTGCCTGCAAAGAATCCCCTCTGGGTGTGTAACTTGTAGGTCAAACCCAGTAGTAGTCTGGTTTGGTCTGGAGTTGGCCTCTGGGTATGTTGAATCTTGTGCCTCTTAAGCTGGGCCCTGGTAGGGCAGTTTCAGAACAAAGCAAATCACCAAGCACAACAACAACAACAACAAAGAAAAAATCAAATACATTCTCATGTAAAAACAACCGACAACCTCCACTCAACACAGGCAAAGATATCAAAGATATAAAGACAAAACAAAACAAAACAAAAAGCAGTGTCAGTCTTGGCTTAAGTCCACCAAGTAATCTCCAGGTTGTCCTCTGCTGTACCAAAGAGTACCCTGCGTATTGTGCAGGCAGAACCGGTCACCTGGTGCCCAGAGTGATGTTGGGACTGCAGATTTAGATGTGTGGGGCTGAGGGGTCTGGACAGTAGTTTTTACAAAGCCAGTGCAGTTTCTGCCCTTGCCTGCACATATGCACACTGAGAGTAGCACCACCAGCGCTGTGTCCAGTTCTCCTGAGTCTTAGGGCACTTCTTCTGTGTGTGTGTGTGTGTGTGTGTGTGTGTGTGTGTGTGTGTGTTGCGGGCAGGAGATTTCTGAGGTGCTGAAAGCCCAGAGCTGCATTTGCCGCCTACTGCTGATACCTGGGAGTGCCTCCGCAGTTGTAATTGCCCTGCCCTAGGCAGGCCAGAAAGGGTGGGGACTGGGTTGGAGGGGTCTTCTCTCCCCCAGCCCAGCCATGTCACACTCTTCCCGCCGGCCAGAAAAGGTGGTGCCTGGGGGTGGAGGGGTCTCTTCTCTCCTAGCCCAACAAAAATCACATTCTTCCCAGCCTCTTCCCTGGGTCAGAGCTGCACGCGGGTCTTCTCAGAGCCTGAGCACTAAGTCTCCTATGTAATCTGACACTACTCCTCAGTTCACGGGTAAGATTGGGAGGGGGAAGGGGCCCAGGTATGGAGTTTGTGTCCTTTGTCTGACCTAGGGCCCAGCTGGAGGTCTCAGCTGAGGTTACTGCCTCAAATGCTGGATATGCTGCCCCCCTCGGCAGGAGAGATCAGCTGTGGGATGCAGGGAAAGAGGCCACCTCCTGGCTTTTGTGTTCTCTGTTCCGTTCTGGGATCCCCTGTGTCTGTGCAGCCGCAGATGCAGGCCGAGTATCCACAGCTGCGGATGCGGCTGTGTCTACACTCCTCTCCCTTCCCTCTTCCCCTGCTCGCCCAATTTGCCCACCTTCAAGTAATCCTTGCATGCGTCTCTTAGCTGTTCTGTGTGATTTGCAGAGAGTCGTTTGATGGGTTATAGGTGTCCCATTTATGATAAGATCTGGAGGAGAACTCAAAAATCCGCCTCTCTGCCACCATTCCTATGATGTCACCCCCTGATCTTTCAATTATTAAAACATTTGGTAAACCAGTGATTCTCAAAATGTGGTTCTGGAACCCTAAACATCAGCAACACTTGAGAACTTGTTAGAAATTTCTCACAGGAGTCTGTGGAATTTCTCTGTAGAGTCTGTGGAAATTCCGAGACTCTACCCTCAGCCTAATGAATCAGAAGCTCTGGAGGTAGGCCCAACAATTTGTATTTTAACAAGCTTTCCGTGGGTTCTGATGTATACTAAAGTTTGAGAACCAATGAACTAAACAATCCCTCTCTGGTAAGGACTTTGTCAGTTTCTCCTTGCAGATTTGCCAATATTTGCTTTTTATATTTTAAATTTTGTTATTAGATACATAATACTTTTAAATTGTGATTTACCTCTAGTAAATTGGATATTTTATCATTTTGAAATGACACTCTTTATCTATAGTAATATTTTTTGTGTTAAAGTCAGTTTTTCCTGATACTAATGTATCAGTATCTTCTCTAGCTTTCTTTCATGTAGTTAGTATTGCCCTCTGTTTTTTTCCCACTCCATTCTGCCTTTCTATATGTCCATATAATAATGATTTTTCTCATCTCTTGACATAGCATATAGCTGGTTTTGTTCTTCAATCTGACAATTTTTTCCTTTTCATTGGAATTTAGTCTATTTACCTATAGAGTGATTACGGGAATATTTGCATTTATTTATACCAAATTATGTTTTCAACTTGTCTCACTTAATGGTACTTTTTTCTCTTTCTTGCCTTCTTTGGATTGGCTATATTTTTTCTCCTTTACTTATTTGGAAGTTATATACACTATGCCTATTCTTTTATGTTTGCCCTAGCTATTCTAACATGAAAACTTAACAAGTTAATCAGTGTTTATCCTCTTCCCAAACAATATAAGAACCTTAGGATATTTTAACTTGAATATTCCTCCAACCTACACGCTATTGTGTAGCAATTTAATTCTAGCTTGCTTTCTCTTTCCCACAAAGTAGATAAATTTATTATTTTTTCACACAGTCATTGATTGTTTAGGCTTACCTAGGGTCAGATTCATGAGTATGTGAATTGTACAGTTACATAGGACCCCTGTTCAGAAGGGCCCCATACTTGATTTTATGATCTACTGTTGCCGTCTTGAAATTCTTAATAAGAGCTTTTGTTTTAGTAGAGATCACAAATCATAAAGGAAGACAGCCAAATTCTCAGGCCAGGTCTCAAAGAGTGACATCACCCTGGTGAAGCACGAGTAGTTCAGGTCTAGACCTTCAGCTCTGCTGATCCAGAAGTCCAATCTGGTAAAAAACAAACAAACAAACAAAAAAAGTCCACCCAACCCTGAGATGATATCACAGAGGCAGATCTCATTCTAATTTTTTCAGTCTGGGTCCAGTTGTAAAAAGCAGTAACTAGGAACATTTTAAACATAAAATGATATAAATTAGAGAATTAGGTGCTTACAAAAGAGCAACTTGAATGTCTTGAGAAGCGAACTCTAGTCTGGTCTCCAGGGATGACTTCTAGAAAGAACAGCACTGTAGAACTAGTGCTCCAGAGAAGTCACAGCCTCTGCAACAGTCAGGAAGGTGGAGTCAGAGGCTGCCTCTAGGACACACTGTGGAAACCACAATGGAGCAGGAAGTCTCTGCTGCCACACAGAGACGGTGAGCTCCATCCGTGCATGTCAGATGCCCAATGCTGCACCTCTTGCTACCAGCAAAGCTAGAAATTAGACAGTGAAGAAAAAGCCAATACCCCCATGACTGTACTCGGGAGTGGAAAATATTAGAAATGGCAGATAGAGAGCCTTTGCCTCACTCCCACCTCTAAATCATAACAAATGCATCTAATTTATGGAAACTATTATCACAACAATAATCACAAATATAAGAGAGTCTTAAAAGTGCAGTTTGTCACTTTTCAGATTCTGAAGTATAAGAAGGCAAAGGGGAAAGCACTGGGAATTGGGTTTGAATTATGAATTATGTTCCCCATAATTCAGTCCTTTCACTACTCAATAGCCATATGTAAATTTCCAAACAATGGAAAGAGCAAAGACAACCTACACTTGCCTAATATGTTGCAGTTATCCTTCCTAATAAGAAGACATGCACAATCTCTCACAAGAAGGGTATATCCAAATTCTCAAGAACCACTGCCTCCATCTCTGGGTGATGTTCATTCCTTGCTTTCTCAGTCCCAATTCTGCCATCATATTGTATAACCAGTAGGCTAAATTATGAAGTTAACCACCAGCAACACACCCTGCACAGATAAGGAGAAAGCAAGAGGGAAAAATGAGGGAAATTGGTTCAAACATATAAATATTACACCCAAGACAAAAACTTGAGTACACCTATTTATCCGGGAGGCGATCCCACAAAGGAGGCATGAAAGAGTGTGGTGAGAGTGACAGAAAAGGAGGAAAGACTATTAATAAAGGGTCCATTATTGAGCTGGTTACTGCTGGGGCAACTGGAGCTGATTCCACTGGGAATCCTCTGAGGAACAGTTCAAATGCCACTTGAGTTGTCCCTCTGAAGGACGTTTATCTCACAAGTCCAGTCCCTCGGGGCAGACAGTGGCCCCTGGGCATTAATGCCTCTCCGTTTCTGGCCTGCTCTGTGCATGAGCAGAGCACACTCAGAGAAAGCCCTGAGCAGGCAAACAGAGAAACACTTGAAGTGAGACACTGTCAGCATGCAAAGGAAGTGTCCACTGGGGGAACTGTTCATAGTAACTGCAGCTGAAACCAGAGAAGACAGCACCAAAGGTGTCTGCTACAATATGTAACACAGAAAGAAGAAAAAAAAAGCTGGGTTGCTACTCTAGGTCTCATTTCTGTTTCTGGTCATAAAACCATAGTTGCTATTTATAACTTTCTTCTTCATTACTCATTCCATGTTCCCTTTGTCCTCAGTTAGCACCTCAACTGGTTTGGGGCTTACCTGGTAGGATGATCCAAACTAACAACCAGTAACATGCAGTTGTCAAGAGCCCGGCTCTGGAGTTATGTTTGGGTTTGAAGCCCAACTCTGCCACTTAATTCTGTGACCTTGGTCAAGTTATTTAATCTCTCTGTGTCTCAGTATATTCACCTGTAAAACAAAGATCATGAAAGGGTCTCCATCATAGGGCTATTGTTTCAAATAGCTGAGTTGATATATGTGAAATGCTTAGAATAGTATATGACACATTCAATGTAAGTACAAGCTGTTGTTTATTTCCTAAGAAGTACTGCCCATATGGAGTTGCTTAGTTTTCCATTAACTTTTATCACTGGCTTGGCATATAAGAAGGCAACCCAGAGGATCCCTGAGATTCCAGAAAAACTCTTTTTTTGTCCCTTGTATTGCTAGCAGCAACCCTGTATCTCCTTGATTATAAAGATCAATCATCTCGGTAAGCGTAGTGACCCTTTATTTGGACTGCTGTTGCAGGAAAACCCAAAGCTGTCACAACCCACCCTCAACAGCAGAAGTACCAGACAAATGGCCTCTACCTCACCTTTACCTTTCAAATCTTGGTCATACACATTTAGCAGGAACTTAGCTGTTGTCAATATTTTTTAATGTGCTTATCAGTTAGAGATGACTTCTGAAATATTTACAGGTACAAAGATATGACATCTTAGATTTGTCTTTAAAAATTCCAACCAAAATAAGATGGTACAAGATTGACAAAAGTTGATAATTATAACCACTACATTTCTTTTTCTTTTATTTTTTTTAAGGGAGGGCACAGCTCACAGTAGCCCATGTGGGGGTCGAATCAGCAACCTTGGTGTTATCAGCACCACGCTCTAACCAACTGAGCTACCCGACCAACCCAAAATGTTGATGATTATTGAAGCTGGATAATGGATAGGTATGTAGGGTACAAAATACTAACTAGTCTTTCTACTTTTGTAAATGTTTGAAACTATCCATACTGAAGTTTAATTTAAAAAAAAAAAAAAGACATATAGCTACAAAAGTGTTGGGGAATCTAATTTTCACCTTTCCAGCCTTTGCAAACCAGGAAGGAAACCAGGTGCTCGGAAGGATGGAGATCATGTGCTAAGCCACTAAGCCATGAGGTCACCACATAAATGGGAAACAAAGAAGTCAAGACATAAATTAGAAAGCTCTTGTCCCACAATAGAGTCCATCTCTCCAGTAACTGGAGTATTTACCTCTGAAACACAATGACTGTCTTGGATAGTGCTGAACTTCCTGGGTTAGTTACCAAAACTAGGATTACAGTGGAAACACACTGTTTATTAGCAATAAACACAGGTGGTGTCCACTGCAGGAGTTAAATAATTAATGCATTGAATTCTTCCTGGGTTTGCTCTCAAAGCCAATAAACTTTTCAGAATACCTTACTGTAGCCTTCTTTATACTATTCTCATTCTCACTGAGGACTAAATAAGGAGCCTGTATTGAAAAA
The DNA here is from genome assembly GCF_036562045.2 of Rhinolophus sinicus. Taxonomy (NCBI): domain Eukaryota; kingdom Metazoa; phylum Chordata; class Mammalia; order Chiroptera; family Rhinolophidae; genus Rhinolophus; species Rhinolophus sinicus. The sequence goes on along the minus strand of NC_133756.1, from coordinate 91,470,472 downwards.
TATCAAAGGGGAAAAAATTTTGAGAAAAATGCATAAGGAAGCTGGGTGCATTACATAGAGTTGTTCCATGTAAAATCTACATTGTAGATTATTGCATTATTGTTCAAACACGGAAGTGCTTTTGAAAAGTTTTCTAAGTAGAAGTAAAGAGAGAAGAGGTTTGGACGTTTAGGCTATAATGGAACATCGTTTAAAAGTACTGCTGTGAAAAAGTAAGTAGGTAAGCACTTGAGAAATTTGGGAATATAACATTAAGTGCATATAAAGATGATATTTTAAGCTCAAGAATGAACTAAAAGTCTTATTGAACTGCTGACAGGTTTTGAAAAGTATTGAAAAACTATAGTAGCACAAAGAATTGAATAGGCAACTACAGTGCCATCCTGACCAATTGCATAAGCACTGTCCCCTAATGTTTCTTACAGTGATCCTCACAAGCTCAAACCACTTGTCAGCAAAAATTAAATGACAGAGTTATAGGGATATTATTACTGAGATGCTGCCTACCTACTTTTACAAAACTCTTTTGCAGACATTTACTAATGCACCATGGTGTGTTATTATAAATAATTAAAATCAAATAAATTCAGTACAGCTAAATAATTTAAACACTTGTCAAAATAAATCAGCTAAAAGTATTCTGAGGTTTAATATATTTGATTTTCATTTTTTGATTTACTTATTTTCTCGTTAAATCAGACAAAGTAAAATTAAAAAACAGCTAAACTTTCAACTCACATATGCCAAATAACATCACCTTTACCATCCTGCAAAACCCATTTGTTAGAAAACAAACTTAAATGCATCAACAAAAGGACTTATAAAGTTTGAAATTTGGGTGGATTTCCATGAGTCTTGAGTGCCCCAAATTCAAATAGCAGTCCCCCCTCCCCATAAGTACAGTCACATTTTCACAGACCATATGTTCCAGTTTGGGGTTTAATGTATACAGTTCTTAAGATCAAGACATTAGTGTATGTATTAATATGTATATGTGTCCTAGGCTTCAAAAAATTAGCAATTTATTAGAGAAATAAAGCATGAATATTAAAAGTTAACTGACAGCGTTAAGACACTAAATATCAAGTATCTTGAATTCTACAGGGATTCAGAATTAGGTGAGATTGTTCCAGGCTCAATGAGAGAAGACCTCCTGGGGGGAAAAATGCCTTTTATTCTGAGTGTTAAATTATGATTAGAACCTCGGATAGGTGACGAGTAAGAGAGCATATGGAAGCAAGGCAAAAAGTGGAATATTATGTGTGACCATGGTGAGAATAAGCAAATGAGCCTAGTTGTAAGAGGGCATTTCATGATAAGTAACAGGAGAAGATAAGGAAAGAAAAGTAGGTTGAGACTAAATTGTGAAGGGCTTTGAATTTTAGTCCACTAGTTTCAGTTTCATTCTACAGATAGTCATTAAGAGGCTTTTTGAACTGTAGAATATTAAAAAGGTTGCTCATGTAAAATAAATTAAAAAGAAAGGATTCTGAAAGTAAGGAGAGCCATTAGAGGGTAATTAGTGTAGCACCACATTCAGTCAAGGGGTCCACTTGAGTAATGGTGATAGGAATACAAAGGAAGAAATCAAAACAAAGGAAGTATCTATAGAATCTGTAGAACTTGATGATTTGTTGGCAAGGAAGAGAAAGAGATAACCTGAAGATGTTGAGAGTGATGGGAGAATGATGGTACTATTGACAGAGAAAGAGAAATCAGGATTCAGTTTGTGAAGAAGAGAATGAGTTTGATTTTCAAGCATGTTGCACGTCAAGAGGGTCATATCTGGATCTGTTTAAGACACTGGAAAAGACAATACTAGAGAAAGTGATTTGGGATTCTTTTGCCTAGAAGTGGTAGCTGAAACAATGAAACTAAACTAAATTCCTGAGGATGAAAATATCAATAGAGAAAAACAGAACCAACTTAGCAAATGCCCACACTTAGAGGATGGAAAAGAGGAAAGAAGAGAGACCATTTGTGAAGGTCAAACTATTTAATGGATATCAGTGCAAGAATCAGAACTATGTAGCATGAATGACAATAATTATTATTATTTTAGAAGTTTATTTCTCAGTATTAATCAAGAAAATATAAAATATTGAAAATTTGCAATACAATAATGCAATAATAATAATGAAAAGGCAAGAAGGACACCAAAACCCTTTTTCAGGAATTCTGCCAACAGAACTTATAACATGTCAAGAGACAGACAAAAGCTGAAATGTTTTCAAATTAAATGTATATTGCTCACATAAGTGTGATGAAGCCTGAGAAAGTATTTGTATACAAATATTTGAGTAATATCAAATACAAAATTTCTAGGAAGGATAAGATGAAATTATCTATAATAATGACATATTTGTGTATGGGAAATAAAGCTACTTGAGTCAATTAACTAATTGTGTTTTTTCAATAAACTGATCAATTTAATTGAATTAATGTGTTTGATTGTTTAGAATCAAGTGGTCAGGTGGATAAAGCCAAACATATTCAAATATATGCTTAAATCCTAATTATTCACTAACACTTTACAGGTAATCCTCAAACCTAGTCAACTGTGGGTCCCTGAATGTTAGCTGGGTTGATCTCATGTCAACATTAAGTCAAGCAATAAAGTAATGTTTGGAAATAATTACCTGTATAAGTATGAGACTATCGTTGATAAATTTTTGTAGAACCATGAAGTATTGAAAGAATTTCAAGAGGTTGATATTAAAACCAAAAGGCTTTTTGGTAAAATAGTATGGATTTGGGACTCAGGCAAACTTGGACCTAGACTGAACATTAGGAAAATTATGTGAGTGAATAAACGCACATAAAAAGTGCTTAGTTAATGTTGTTGAATAATTAGTGAAGGAAGTTCTGACTTTAGATGCTCATGGGCAACAGAGAAAATCAGACATATAAATCACCAATCAAAATAAAGTAAAATAATTCAATAATATTTATTAATGATTATTATCATTAAGTGCTTACCATGGGCCAATTATTATCCCCATTTTATAGAACAAAAAACTGAGGACTAGAAAGGTTATATAAATTTCCCAATGTCACAGTTAGCAACTGATACATTTAAACCCAGATTTGCTGACTCCTGAGTCTGGGCTCTTAAACACAGACGCATACAGTCTCTAGATAAAGTTGAATAGAAGGTGCTATGGAAGTAGAAAGGAAGAGATTTTTTATGGTAGGCAAGAGACAGTACTGAGAGAGTAAAAAAGGATCAGGAGTGTTATTAATGACAGGTGACAAAGGCAGCTTCTTAAAAAGTAGGAGCCTTGTAGACAAATGAGATGGAGAGGATATTATAGGCAAAAAGAAGAGGAACTGCAAACACAAGGTTTGGCTAGTTCACAGAGGGCACATGGAGATATGGTAAAAGGTCAGAAAGGCTAGCAGGAACATGTCCTAAAGAACTTGATGCCTCCTAAAGAATTGCAACACCAGGAGGTACAGGAATGTCATGATTATTGTGTCATTAATGTGTGTGATGGAGAGGAGGGGAGAAAAATCCTAGTTAGGAGGCAATTATAATAGTCCAGGAAAAAGATAATGAGAGCCAAAACTAGGAATGGAGAGGAGGGAATAGAGTTTGAAGACATTTAGGAAGTAGAATCAAAAAGGTTTCATACTGATTGGTTGTCGTGGATAGACGGGATAGAGGAATCTAGGCTAACTTCTGGCATCTGACTAAGGCAGCTGCACGAAAGACGGCTTATTCCTCTTGAAGAATCTAGGGAAAGGAGCAGGTCTGAAATGGAAAATAATGAATTTTACATTGGATTTTTTGTGTTTGGCAGCCTCTAAAACATCCAGATAGAGATGTATAGCTAAGTAGCAAAAAATATGTCTACCATTCAAAAGTGATTTCTTAACATCTACTAATATCAAATTTAATTGGCTCTTACAAATACACAATATTCTTTTATTAAGTCAAAAAACATTCTTTTAGGGGGCTGGCCTAGTGGCTCAGGCAGAGCTCCGTGCTCCTAACGCTGAAGGCTGCCTGTTCGATTCTCATATAGGCCAGTGGGCTCTCAACCACAATGTTGCCGGTTCAATTCCTTGACTCCGGTAAGGGATGGTGGGCTGCACCCCCTGCAACTAACAATGGGCAACTGGACCTAGAGCTGAACTGCACCCTCCACAACGGTGATTAAAAGGACAACAACTTGACTGTCCTGTTCCCCTTCCCTAATAAAATCTTTATAAAAAAAAAAAAAAAGCATTATTTTATATACAGAGAGACAAAGGTATAGATTTAATAACTTACCCAAGTGAGCATAATTATACAGCTAGTCAACAACAGATCTCAGATGTAAATGCCGGTCTGACTCCCAAAATTGGACTCTATCCATTAGACTGTACTACTTCCATGTGTATCCAAGTTACAAGTCGGAAAAAAAGTGCATCACCTACTTTATTGTTTTAAGAAACATTATACATATTCAAACACTTGACAGCCAAAAGTAATCCATTGGGACAGATTCTTAGTCTATGCAACCTTTTGGGAGCTCTACCATAGTCTGGTATTCCCCAGAATAAAATCTCAAGTAACAATAACAATTTCTAGATGACCTGAAAAAGAGTTATGCAAAGTCCTAAGAACAAAGGACTTTGTTCTTAGCTTTATTAAATTACAAAGAATGGACCAATTAGAAATAGAGCTAGAAGTAAAATGTAATTACTTGCTACACTATCTTCCCATGGTCTCCAGCCAAAAGCACTAACGGTCTGAATTTCTGTCTAGTATTAATAAGCATAAAAGCATTGCTAAGCCTTGTAGTCAGAATACTTTGAAGATTTAGGGGGGAAAAAGACAATAAAGAATGATTTTCCACAAAATAGACTTAGTGCTTACCCATGCAGACTGAGGAAGAAATTCCTCTTTTCTTCAAATGCAGACGCCATAGAACTCCAAAAGGGGACAATGATAATGAGGAGAAAAAAAAGGGAAAAGTTGAAAGAATACACTCATCTGGGGCTTTAAAATTAAAATTATCCTACCTTTTGAAAAGGAGAAAGAGGTGACAGAGTGTATGTGAGGTAGCTGGGATTTGATCCCAAGTACCGAAACCTACTTCTGCCTTCAATTTCATGCTCTCAATCACCCTGTTTTCTGACTTTCAATAAAGAAGGTTGGATATTATCTTCCAAAACCCCAAGTCAAAATGTCTGAATGCCTCTCATCAGCCATTACCTTTCCCAAAAGCATAATCGTAAGTGAAAGAAAATCTAAGGTATAGTTATCCTACCTTTTCTTTAATTAATTCAATAATTAAAAATGGAGTGCTTACTCTGTGCCAGGCACTATTCTAGTATTGCAAGTATACAGCATGAAAGATGCACTGGAAAGTGAATAAATAAATAGATAGATAAATAAATAAATAATAGGAAGCTTATCAGACAGTTATAATAGCTGGTGGTAGGAGGATATGTGAAAGAAGAAATTGGTAAATAGCCTTGAACTTTAAATCAGAACTAAGTATTAGTTTGGCTTTGCCATAGACAACCATTTGGTACTGGGGCAAACCACCTCACTCACCTGGCTCTCAGTTCTTCACACATCAAATGAAAGTTTTTAAAAACACTGTGTATTAAATATATGTGTGTATCCTTGTTCCTTTCCAAAACCTCAGTGAGTAACATAGTAAACAGGTTTAAAAAAATAAAGAAGTCCTAAACTTACAAGGACTAAGTTAACAGCAAAAAAGGCAACAGTAGAAAAGGGTGTCAATCACATTTTGGAAGATAAAAGTAGTTAAACAAGTGGTAACTGCACAGAATTGAGGGAACAAACTCAAGTGTGGAAAGTCATAGGCCAAAACAAACCACCAGAGAGAATAAAAGGAGCTCAGAGGAAACATAAACTAAGCAGAGACAAAAAAAAAAAAACTTCAAAAATAATAATATCATCAGAGAGATAATACAGTAATATATCCATTAAACCAGAACATATGCTGTAAAAAGAAAATAATCAGAGAGCAACAAAGACCTCTTGGAAATTACAATATAATAACAAAAATTTAAAATTCCACAAAAAGATTGAAAAATGAAGTTGAGACACTCTACTAAGAATGAAACCAAAATACAGAGTGAGAAAATAAGAGATAAACAATAAGAAAATCAGAAGATGTATCCAAAAGATCTTACATCCAACTTTCTGGCATTTCAGGAGATGAACAAAAAAATGGAGAAAAGGAAGTTCTCAAAGAAAAAAAAATACCAAAAAAAATCCTAGAGTTGAAAAGTAAGAGTATCTGTAATAAATGAGCCCATAGTAAAAGAAAAAGTCACATCATTGTAAAATTTTATAAAACCAGACATAAAAAAAGAAGAAAGATCTGAAAAGCTTCAAGAGTGGAAGAAAGCAGGTAGTCTCCACACAAATAGTTAAGATATAAGTAAATAAGATATAAGTAAAATATAAGTAAATAAGAGGATAAAATAAAGGCATTTTTAAACATGAAAAGTTCTCCAAAACATTCCTGACTATGTATCCTTTTGGGGGAAGTTGATGGAGAATATGATCCACCAAATCAAAACTTATACCAAGAAAGAGATATGGTGGGGCAGATGCAGTGAATTGGCTCCCTAAATAACTATTTTAACCTCCTTCAAGTGTACTTCTCTATGTAAAGGATTATAGGGAAGATGTTGAAGAAAATTTGCCTTCATTGGTTGATGTGAGTTTTTGTCTATTAGCTTTTATTTGTTCCTATATGTGAGGTGATTTCTGTACTGTGATCAGGGATTGAGTAAATTCCCCCTTTGGTCTCATTCTCCTGAGCAGGGGAGATTTGAGATGATGTTGCTTTCTGTATCTCATTCTCCCGAGCAGGGGAGATGTGTGATGAGGTTACTTTTCTGTCCCCCTTTGGTCTCATTCTCCCAAGTAGGGGAGACATGAGATGAGGTTTTCTGTTTGGTCTCATTCTCTCAAGTAGGGGAGGTATGAGGTGATGTTTATTGTTCTGTAGCTTAGGGTTAAAGAAATTCTTGATCAGGAATTGAGAGAATTCCCTCTTTGTCTGTTTCACCCACATCAGCAGATGAAGTAAAGAAGTAGCTAAGTTATATCAGGATGACGTGACAGGCACGTTGCCAGGCTTTGGAAGACCTTGGGCTGATGGTCCCAAGCAAGAACAGTAGACATTGCTTATCCTGATGAATTGGCCCTTTGGCCGGATGGGCAACATTCATATCAGTAACTGTCGGATGCTCCCGGAACTGGCCATTCCCAGAGGGGGAGGCAGGAACAAGAAACTTAGCCCTAAGGTACATCTGAAAAAATATATAAGATGGACCTCAGTTGGCAGTATTAATAATTATTGTTTCATCATTTGGTCATTTAGTCATTGGTGATTTCTCATCATTCTAACATTTTGAAGACCTCCAGCAACATGCAGCTTACAACACCAGGGGATGTCCTGACTTCCAGCTGCAAACCTGGTGAGGTCTGGCTGGTTCCCGGCCTCTCCAGTGTTGTTCCCCATGGTTAGCTTTCTTGAGAACTTGTTAGCATCCAGAAAACTTGTATGCAGCTTGCAGCTTACAACATCAGAAGCCGTCCTAACTTCTAACAACAACAAAAACAACAGCAACATGCTTCAGATTGTTAACACCTTGAAAACTTATACAACAGCTTGAAGCATCAGCACATCAGCTTATAACATCAGAAGAAGCCTTGACTTCTAACAACAACAAAGGCCACAGCAGCAGCATTCTTGGAAACTTGTAAGCAGCAATGTGGGAGATGCCTGAGTTTCTCTCAGCTACAGACCTGGCAAGGTTTTGATTTATGACTTTTTCAGTGCTGTTCTCCCCCAGTTTAGTGAGCTTTTGACATCTACTGTAATAGTTACTATCCTATACAGCTTATTACTGCTTTTGGATACTCCTTACAGATGTTTTTTGTGTATTTAGCCAAGTGACTTTTGACCAGTAGTAAACATATGTTGGGATCTCTTAAACTTATAAGTATGTGTACTCCGTTGATATGACATTGGTATCCATGTATATAGTTTAGTCTTAACCACCTTTACTTTCTGTCATTAGCACATGCTATTAATTGCCTTTATCTTTTGTTATTGCATATTGCTAAATAAATTGATTAGATATTGCTAAATAAATAAATTCATTAGCCCCACTCTAGTGTGTGTCCCTTCTTTTCCCTGCTCATCATTACAAGGATGAAAAACTAAAAACTACATTTTCCCAATTCTCTTGAAGCTAAGCCTCCAGTTTTGTTAATCAGATTGATGTATGTAAGACTTGAATTCAGAACTGAGCTAATGTGGGGAGGCAAGATGGTGGAGCAGATAAATAGTGTGTTTGCCTCCTCCCATGCCCATATTAAAATTACAACTAAATTATAGAATAATCAATCTGGAGAACAATCTGAAGTCTAGCTGAACAGAAATCCTATAACTAAGGATATAAAGAAGCCACATCCACTGGAAGGAGGGGCGAAGACACAAACTTGGGTGGTGCGGGGTCTTAGGTGTGTGTGTGGCACTTGAGAACTGGGAGGGATATCTAGGTCATGGAGATCCCCACCAGAGAATCAAGGGACCCCAGCCCCACATTAGGTTCCCCAGCCTGGAGAACCAGTGCTGGGTAGACGAGCCCCACAACATCTGGCTGTGAAAAACAGGATTCAGACCACCCTGGTGAGAAGGAAAGCTGCTGGAAACACATGTGTCCTCTTAGAGGGCCAGGGCCAGTGCACAGACTCACTTGCTCACAGGCACTCACCCTGGACTTTGGCAAAGGGATGGCAACTTAAAAGGCACCAGAGACATACAGGGAGAGACTGAGTTGTGTGGCTTCAGGGCAAGGACTGGAGGGACAGTCACCACTTTCCCTGTGTAGAATCCTCTTCTCCATCTTTCCTGTGTTGAGCCCTCCCACACACAGCCAAATCTGAACTGCTTTAGCCAGGTTAACTTCATTCAATCGACCCTGGTGACACCCTAAGACCCCGCACCACCCAAATCACGCACCACCAGAGGCACCCTCTGAGACCTGCAACCATTCCTGACGCATGCACTGCAGGAGGCTCTTTCAGCAGCAACTTGTGGGCTGCCAGAGGCACTTTTGCAGCCAACAGCCAGACCCTGCCCACACTGCAGTTTGTCTTGGACAACTCTCAGGGGTTGCCAGGCCCCAGGAGAACAGTGGCTGGCCTTGGTATGCTCTGAGCCTTTTGCTGAGTAGCTCCAAGCTCAGCACTGGCACCAAACCAAAATATACATTCACCAGGTGAACACCACCTGCCCCAATCTGGTGACTGCCTGAGACCCTGCCTCACCAAATTCATATACTACAGGAGGCTTTATCAACAGCTGAGCTTTAAGAACACCCAGCAGGCAGCAGCTGGCCTCATAGTGCCCTGGGCTTTTTCCAGAACCAGTGCTGGTGGCTGCTGTCCTCAGTTTGCAACGTGGCCTCTAACAAGTGCCTCTAGACCCAGGATCAGCAGCGACCAACCACAGATCACTTTGTAGCTCCTACCATGTTTCCCCAAAAATAAGACCTAGCCAGACAATCAGCTCTTATTTTCAGGGAAACAGGGCACCAGGTAGTCCTGGGCCAGACACATTCATGGCTGATAGGGTCCTACACAGGAGCCCCTCACAAAAGGCCCAAAACCAACATACACAGAGCCTGGCTTCAGACCACAACAGAGCACCACCAAATTAGCCCCATAAGCAAGCAGCACACCCAAAGGGTGGTCTCAGCAGACAAAAGGGCTTGCTAGAGCAAATCTAGCTCCATGGGTTAAGTCCCCCCACACACACACACACACAGCATCCTGTAAACTGTGGATATGGCCAAACCCCACAGCCAGCCAGTGTGAGGGTCAATACCACCCACCAACATGCCAACAGCAATCAAGTCTCAGCTACAACAGGGCACACACAACCCACACAACGGACACTCCTGGAGCACGTGGCAAAGATGATCAGGGAGATTACACCACTAGGAGCCACAGGACACCTACCAAATAAGGCCAACCATCCAAGACTGGGAGCCATAGCACATATACCTAATACATGGAAACAAACACAGAGAGACAGCAAAAATGAGGAAACAAAGAAATATGTCCCAAATGAAACAACAGAAGAAAAGTCCAGAAGAAGAACTAAACAACATAGAGGTAAGTAACCTACAAGATACAGAGTTCAAAACAATGATTACAAGAATGCTCAAAGAACTTAGTGAGAACTTCAACAAAGAGATAACAAGCATAAAAAAGGACATAGAAACCATAAAAAATAACCAGTCAGAAATGAAGAATACAATAACTGAAATGGAGAATGCACCAGCAAATTAGATGAAGCAGAAGACAGAACCAGCCATTTGGAAGACAAGGTAGCAGAAAACGTTCAATCTGAACAGCAAAAAAAGAAACAAATTTTTAAAAATGAGGATAGTTTAAGGGACCTCTGGGACAACATCAAGCATAACAATATTCACATCACAAAGGTACCAGAAGGAGAAAAGAGAGAGCCCGGAATTGAAATCCTATTTGAAGAAATAATGACTGAAAACTCTCCTAACTTGGTGAAGGAAATAGATACATAAGTGCAGGACGTGCAGAGTCCCAAAAATGATGAACCCAAAGTGGCCTATACCAAGACACATTATTAACAAAATGACAAAAGTTAAAGACAAAGATAGAATCTTAAAAGCAGCAAGAGAAAGACAACTAGTTACTTACATGGGAACTCTTATAAGATTGCAAACTGATTTCTCAACATGAACTTTGCAGGAAAGAAGGTATTGGCATGAAATATTCAAAATGATGAAAAGCGAGGACCTACAACCAAGACTATCTACCCAGCAATGCTATCATTTAAAATTGAAGGAGAAAGAGATTCCCAGACAAGAAAAAGCTAAAGGAGTTCATCACTAGCAAACCAGTATTACAAGAAATGTTAAAGGGACTTCTTTAAGAAGAAGAAGAAGGGGAGCAACATAAATATGAATAATAAATGGCAATAACCATGTATCTATCAATAATCACTTTAAATGTAAATTGATTAAATGCTCCAATCAGAAGACATAGGATAGCTGAAAGGATAAGAAAACAAGACCCATACATATGCTGTTTATAAGAGACCCACTTTAAATTGAAAGACACACACACTGAAAGTAAAGGGATGAAAAAAGATATTTCATGTGACTGGAAATGAAAAAAAAAGCTGGGATAGCAATACTTATATCAGACAAAATAGACATTAAAACAAAGGCTATAAGAGACAAAGAGGGACCTTACATAATGGTAAAGGGATCAATCCCAACAAGAGGATATAACACTTGTAAACATTTATGCACCCAACATAGGAGCACCTAAAGCAAATATAGACTGACATAAAGAGAGAGAGATCAACAGTAATACAGTCACAGTAGGGGACTTTAACACCCCACTGAACACCAATGGATAAGTCTCTCAGACAGAAAATCAACAATGAAACCGTGGCCTTAAATGACATACTAGACCAAATGGATTTAATTGATATTTTTAGAGCATTTCACCCCAAAGCAGCAGAATGTACATTTTTTTCAAGTTCACATGAAACATTTGCCAAGATAGACCACATGTTAAGCTGCAAAACATGTCTCAATAAATTTAAGATTGAAACCATATCAAGCATCTTCTCTGACCACAATGGTATGAAACTAAAAATCAATTACAAGAAAAAACTCAAAAACACACAAACACATGGAGCCTAAATAATATGCTACTGAATAACGAATGGATTAACAACAAAATCAGTAAAGAAATCAAAAGATGCTTGAGACTAATGAAAATGAAAACATAATGACCCCAAATCTATGCAACACAGGGACAGTAGTCCTAAGAGGGAAATTCATAGCAGTACCTCAAGAAACAAGAAAAGTCTCAAATATACAATCTAACCTTACACTTAAAGGAACTGGACAAAGAATAGCAAACAAAGTCCAAAGGGAGTAGAAGGAAGAAAATAATAAAAATCAGAGCAGAAATAAATGAAATAGAGTCTAAAAAAAATACAAAAGATCAATGAAACCAAGAGCTGGTTCTTTGAAAAGGTAAGCAAAACTGATAAACCTTTAACCAGACTCATCAAGAAAAAAAGAGAGAGAGGACCCAAATAAATAAAATCAGAAATACAAGTGATTATGAGAAAACATTACAAATAATTATATGCCAACAAATTGGACAATCTAGAAGAAATGGATAAATTTCTAGAAACATACAATCTTCCAGGACAGAATAAAAAAGAAACAGAAAATCTGAACAGACTGATTACTACAAATGACATTGAAGAAGTAATCAAAACTCTCCAAACAAAAGTCTGGACTGGGTGACTTCACAGGTGAATTTTACCAAACAAAGAAGAATTAATATCAATCCTTCTGAAACTATTCCAAAAAGTTCAAGAGGAGGCAAAGCTCCCAAGCTAATTTTGCAAGGCCACCATGACCCTGATTACAAAACCAGACAAAGACATTACCAAAAAAAAACAAAAAAACTATAAGCTGATATCCCTGATGAATATAGCTGCAAAAATCCTCAACAAATATTAGCAAACCGAGGTCAGCAGTACATTAAAAACACCATACACCATGATTAAGTGGAATTTATTCTGGGAATACAAGGTTGGCTCAATATCTGCAAAATCAATTAACATGATATGCCACATGAACAAACAGAAGGATAAAAAGTAGGTGATCATCTCAATAGATACAGAAAAAGCATTTGACAAAAAAACAGCATCCATTTTTTATGAAAACCCTCAGCAAATTGGGAATAGAGGGAACACACCTCAATATAATAAAGGCCATATAAGACAAACTCACAACTAACATCATACTTAACGAGTAAAAGGTAAAAGCATTCTCCTTAAGATCAGGAACAAAACAAAGATGCCCACTTTTATTCAACATAGTAGTGGAAGCCACAGCAATCACACAAGAAAAAGAAATAAAAGTCATCCAAATTGGAGGGGAAGTAGTAAAACTGTCATTATTTGCAGATGACATGATACTAGACAGACAGAATCCTAAAGATTCCAACAAAAAAGGCTGTTAGAACTGATAAATGAATTCAATAAACTAGCAGCATACAAAATTAATATTCAGAGATCAGTTGCATTTTTATACACCAAAAACAAACTATCAGAAAGAGAAATTTAAAGAAAACAATCCCATTGACAATTGCATCAAAGTAAATAAATAAATAAAATACTTAGGAATAAATTTAACCATGAGATAAAAGACTTATACTTGGAAAACTACAAGATACTGATGAAAGAAATTGAAGAAGATACAAATAAATGGAAGCATACACCATGTTGATGGATAGGAAGAGTCAACAATGTTAAAATCCATACTACCCAAAGCAATTTATAGATTCAATGCAATCCCTATCAAAATATCAATGGCATTTTCCACAGAACTAGAACAATCTTAAAATTTCCTTGGAACCACAAAAGACCCTGAATAGTCACAGCAATTTTGAGAAAGAACAAAATTGTAGGTATCATGCTACCTGATATCAAACTATACTAAGTCTATAGTAGCCAAACAGCATGATACTGGCATAAAAACAGATGCATAGATCAACAAAACAGAATAGAGACTCCAGAAATAAACCCACGTCTATATAGTCATTTAATCTATGACAAAGGAGGGAAATATATATAGTGGAGTAAAGACAGTTTATTCAATAAATGGTGTCAGGAAAACTGGACAGATACATGCAAAAAAAAAAAAAAAAAAAAAAGGAAAGATACTGGAACACCTTCTTACACCATATACACGAATAAACACAAAATGGACTAAAGACTTATATGTAAGACTTGATACCATAAAACCCCCAGAAGAAAACGTAGGCAGTAAACTCTCTGACATTGCTCTTAGTAATATTTTTACTGATATATCTCTTCGGGCAAGGAAAACAAAAGAAAAAATTAGCAAATGGGACTATGTCAATCTAAAACATTTTTGCATAGCAAAGGAAACCACCACCTACTGAATGAGAGGAGATATTCTCCAATGATACATCTCAGAAGGGGTTAACTTCCAAAATCTATAAAGAACTCATACAACTCAACACCATAAAAAACAAACTATTCAATTAAAAAATGGGCAGAGGACCTGGATAGACATTTCTCCAAAGAGGACATAGAAATGGCCAATAAAATGTGAAAAGATGCTCAATGTCACTAATAATCAGAGAAATGCAAATTAAAACCACAATGAGACATAACCTCAAACCTGTCAGAATCGCTATCATCAATATAGCAATAAACAACAAGTGTTGGCAACAATGAGAAGAAGAGGGGACCCTCGTGCACTCTTAGTGGGATTTCAAATTGGTGCAGTCACTATGGAAAACAGTATGGAGGTTCCTCAAAAATATTAAATATAGAACTACCTTATGATCCAGCAATTCTGCTCTGGGTATTATCCAAAGAAATCCAAAACACTAATTCGAAAAGATATATGCATCCCTATGTTCACTGGAGCACTATTAACAGTTGTCAAGATATGGAAGCAACCCACATGTTCATCAATAAACGATTGGATAAAGAAGGTATGGTACATACATACAATGGAATATTACTAGGCTATAAAAAGAATGAAATCTTACCATTTGTGACAACATAGATAGACCTGGAGGGCATTATGTTAAGTGAAATAAGTCAGACTGAGAAAGACAAATACCATATGAATAAAAAGAACAAAATAAACAACAATAAAAATAAACAAAACAGACCCACAGATGCAGAGAACAAACTGATGGTTGCCAGAGGCAAGGGGAGTTGGGGAACTGGGTGAAAAAGGTGACGGGATTAAGAATACAAATTGGTAGTTACAAAATAGTCACAAGGATGTAAAGTGCAGCATAGAGAATATAGTCAATAATGTTGCAACAACAGACATACATAGGTGTGGTTCCAGGTAGGTATGAGACTAATCAAGGGGAATCACAGCATAAACTATATAAATGTCTAACCATTGTGCTGTGCACCTGAAACTAATATAAAATAATGTTGAGTGTCAATTGTAAAACAAACAAACAAATAAATAAAATAGAACTGAGTTAAGTGGAGAATGAGTATATAACATGCATGGCATCTATTTTTACTGGTGTGAATACAGTAAGGTATTATGGCTCTGACAGTTGCAGTGGCAGCATTTTGATTTCTGTATGAATGCTAAGAGGGTCTGTTCCTAGAGACGATAGTGCAGTGTGGCTTCCTGATTCCCCAGCATCCTGATCAGGGTAGATATGGCAGCACTCCAGTAACCAGTCTTGTTCGGAGAGTCATCTCTGGAGGCCCTGCCTAGAGCCTCCTCCAGCCCTCTCATCAATTATTTTCAACACTGAATTCCTGTATAAAACTATTTTCCGCTTAAAATAGCTGGAGTGATTTCTGTTGTCTATCTATACCCAAAAGGGTTATAGGCAATAGACATTCAAGGATAGGAATCTGGGATTATGTGACCTGGATTTATTTGAAAAGAGTGAGGATCTATTATACTTAGAAGATGGGATACTGATAATCCATACCACCCAGTCCCTGCAACAATATGGATGGACCTAGAAGGTGTTATGCTAAGTGAAATAAGTCAGAGTAAGACAAATACCATATGCTCTCACGTATGTGTGGAATCTAAAGAACAAAATAAATGAGCAAACAAAACAGAAATAGACTCATAGATACAGAGAACAAACTGATGGTTGCTAGATGGGAGGGGATTTGGGGAATGGGTGAGGAAGGTGAAGGAGTTAGGTTAGGAAGTACAAATTGGTAGTGACAAACTAGTCATGGGGATGTGAAATATAGTATGAGGAATATTATCTATAATGTTATAAAGACTGTGTAGGGTGTCAAATGGGTACTGCACATATCGGTGGGATCACTTCTAGATTATATAAATGTCTTACCACTGCACTGTACACCTGAAACTAATGTAAAACAATGTTGAATGTCAACTATAGTCATACACACACACACACACACACACACACACACACACACACACACACACACACACACAGAGGGTGCCAAAAAACGTATACACATTTTAAGAAAGGAAAAACTGTATTAAAATTATAATGCTCAATATATAGGGATAACAAAAGATGAATACAAGTCACATTTGACTTCTGCAATTATAAGAGGTGCTCAAAGTGGTTACCATCAGTGAAATTTCAATACAGTTTTTTTCCTTTCTTAAAATGTGTACACATTTTTTTTGGCACTCTGTGTATATATATTTTCACAGGATCTAAAGTACAGCATAGGGAATATAGTTAATGGTGTTGTAATAACTATGTATGATGTCAGACGGGTAGTACTTGGGGGGTCACTTTGTGAGAGGTGTAAATGCCTAATTATTATGTTGTTTTGTACACCTGAAATTAATTTTTAAAAAAAATCTCCTGTCCTGTGATTCAAAATTGTGGCTTCTCTTGCACCCTAAGCTCCGGCCTGTTGCCTGCAATTGGGGAAGAGGAGAAAGGCAGCTTGTGCCCTCTGCCCACTCTAGTTCTTCTCCTTCTTTTCCCTCATCTTGCCAATCTTGCTTTTTTGGCCACTGTAGGGTATGAGGGCATGGAAATGGAAGAGGAAAGGGAAGGAGAAAAATTCATACCTAGCTGACATTGTGGGGTGATGTGGCATCATATTCTCTGGTCTCAGAGAAGGTTTTTAAATCAATTCTTCTTTCCCTGGGTTTTAAATCAATTCCACTTTGTTCGATTTTGTGGGTCTTCATAAATCCTACATTTCTAGGAAGCTTTCATTTACAGGTCTCTTGCCATGGGTGCTCGCATCGGCGTTTTGGCTGGTTGTTCGTGGACTCCTTCTCAGTCTACAGGTATCCATTGGGACACCTCCAGAGGGTCCTTTTGGATGTAATCTAAGACACTTTCATGCTGGCTCTCTCACATGCATGATTTCCTTCTGGTCCATAGAATACATTTGCTCATCTTTTGCCAAAATGAAATAGAGAAAAGCAGGTTAGTCCCAACATATCAGCAACCTCTCTTTTGCTCCACCATTGGAACGGATAGCCAGCAAGGCTCTCACTTTAAATTTCTCAGTAGTGCTAAATGTCTCCAAACCGCAGGAGGTATATATAAAGCTCTGTGAGTGGTCCTGTTTAGGCTCTGTCCCTGGACTTGAGATAAGGGGTAGGCATCCTTGAGGAAGAGAGAAGGAATTCACAGAACACTACCAGCTCTCTCCAAAAGTCTTCTCTTATCACTAGTAACACATGACTTTTTATATTCCCTTCATGCATGATTTGTATATCCTATATATAAGTAGGGGTTGATGAATTGAATGTACAGTTTTGGGGTGTCTCCTTTGAATTTTTTTTTTATCTTGGTCTGATGACTTACTTTGGAATATGTTCTCTGTTGTACAGGGGATTCAGTTGAAACTGTCATTACATCTTGTTACATTCTGGAAAAAGTTTGAATTAAAAAGATTGGGGTGTGGCCGGTTAGCTAGCTCACTTGGTTATAGCGTGGTGCTGATAACACCAAGGTTTCCAGTTTGATCCCCTCATAGGCCACTGTGAGCTGCGCCCTCCCTCCCCCCCAA
Source organism: Rhinolophus sinicus (assembly GCF_036562045.2). Classification (NCBI taxonomy): domain Eukaryota; kingdom Metazoa; phylum Chordata; class Mammalia; order Chiroptera; family Rhinolophidae; genus Rhinolophus; species Rhinolophus sinicus. The sequence continues at coordinate 91,452,854 of NC_133756.1, read as the reverse complement.
AAAAAAAAAAATGATGGGGTTTCGTTACACTAGATAATTTTTAAAGTGTCTTCCCTCTCTAAAAACTGTATGTGTGTGGGTGGGGGAAGGTGTGTTTGAAAAAAATGAAATACTAGCAGTGCTGGCAATGAGAAGAGGACAGAAAGGGGTGTAAATGTGTGTGGGGCAATGTGATCAGGGAAGGGTGTAGCAGCCGGCCACACTATTTTCTGTTCATTCTCCCTGAAAGCCTTGGAGGATGAGTCTGAAAGAATGACCACACAAGATTTCAAGGAACTAGTGTCCAGCCACAATCATTTGAAGATATCTTAAGAAGGTGGTTTGGAAAAAGACAGAAGCTTTTTTATTCTCCATTTTGAGATCTTTAGGATGCTAGGGAAATACAGTTTAATATATTTAACTCTAGGGAGGACTATAATAGTGACTCATAATACACCAGGTCTACATGTTTTTAATAAAAATAAATGGGCACTCTTTTGCAGTAACTCCATGAATGCATTGTTGAAGAATACAGGCTACATTCAGGTTGCCTGTTTCTAATGAAATGTTGCTTGACAGAAAGTGTAATAAAAGGTAAATCACTTCTTAAGAAATCATCAGAGCCAAAACATTTAGCTCTGATGAAATGAATGGGCCCTGAACACTCCTTGGTAGACTTCCAACCAAAAATAACCGGCATCTGAGAAGGCTTATAATTGGAAGCGAGATAATTCTTTCTCTTTCCTCTTCCTTAATAATATAGATTTTGAGCATTTTTGTAAAGCAAAAATTTCCAAATGTTTTACGTTTGGTAGTAGAGGAAAATTTGCTTCTATTTTCACAGTTTAGAAATTCTAACAAAATTGCTTTCTTTAATGATCTTGAGATTCATTGTGATGATTTATACCCTAACCTTTGATTCATTTAATTTCCAGTGATGGAAAAAGTGAGGTAAGGAAAACCAGAGTGATCGATCATCATGTTAGTCACCCTCAGCATAACTGTCAATTTGATAGGTAAAAATTGCATATCATTGATTTAATTTGCATCTGTCTGATTACTAGTAAGGTTGGGCATTTTTTTCAGTGCTTAATGGCCATTATATTTCTTCATTTGTGAATAACCTGTTCATAGGTACCATAGTCTTTTGATAAATCAGAGAGCAATTTCCAGTGGGTAAAGACAAACCGGCCCCCCTCCTTTTAAATTTGCTCCTTAATGATGCTGCTCTTGAATGAGTAGACTACAGACCCCTAGCCATAAAACTAAACAAATAAAAATACCAGCCTTCATCTTAAATGTGTATTACTTTTAGTGTTTTTGCTATAACTGATCTGCTCTCTATTTTTAGACAAGAAATCTTCTAAAAAGTCAACTGTTCTAAAAATAAATTCTTACCCTTGAAAGACATGCCAATGTTTAACTTGCTTGTCAATTATGAACTTCTACAAGTTAACTCATTGAGTTACCCTCATATATTTTCAGTTTGAATGGTTGAGATAGGCATTGGTTTCACATAATTTAAAAATTTTCCAGGTTAAGTTACTAAAGTTGTGCTCTGTTATATTGAACTATGGGGTCTTAAACATCTTTTCCTCTATGTGCTGAAGTGAATTCTAAACGACTTCCTGAGGAGAATCTGGCCCTACCCAGGAGTATTCCGTTGGCCTACATCCATGCCCTTCTAAGACTTTTCTGCCTTCAAAAGAGGTTGTCAATTCTACCCCCTGCCCAGGTAACTATTAAAATTTATGGCTCTACCTTTAACTACACTCCAGGTGCCTGACATTGAGAATAACATTGAATTCACAATACCTGTCCAAAGTGAGACAAATAATATTTATTGAAGATTGACTGAATGGTCTATTCTCCTAATTTATGTGAAGATCTATTGTTAGGAACGACCAAAACAGAAGAAAGCTGGACCTCAAGCCCTCATCATCTGTTTTTGCTGAATTAAGCCCAGAGATGATGCCATTGGCCTATACCGAGGGGCACTTATGTGAAGCAATCAAATTCATGGCCTCAATTTCTTGACCTCTTCATCTCCAGTGACATTTTTTTTTTCTATTGGGGGATATTGGGGAACAGTGCATTTTTCCAGGACCCATCAGCTCTATGCCAAGTCGTTGTTTTCAATCTAGTTGTGGAGGGCACAGCTCACTGGCCCATGTGGAAATCGAACTGGCAACCTTAGGGTTATGAGCACTGTGCTCTAACCACTGAGCAAACTGGCTGCCCACCAGCAGCTCAACTCCAAGCCCAAGCTGTTGTTTCTCACTGGCCCATGTGGGAATGGAGCTGGAGACCTTGGTGTTATGAGCACTGCACTCTAACCACTGAGCCAACGGGCCGCCCCAACCATCAACATCTTTTATCCACACTACCTGAGGCACCCACTTTCCAGAGTCACATCCTGAATGTCATCACCAGAAACTGTACCACTTTCAAAATGACAAATCTAATATCTCAACTTCTTTGCTGTCCATCCAGCTCCTTTACTCAAGCAGCACACTGCCACACTCTTCATCTCATTGAGAGCACCTATCCATTGACATCACTACCACCACCGCTTTCAATCTATCGGTATGATGGACTGAATTTATAATCACTCAGAGATATTACCAGTTTGGTTCCAGAGCACCATAACAAAACAAATATCACAACACAGCATATATTGCAATAAAACAAGTCATACAAAATTTTTGGTTTTCCAATATATGTAAAAGTTATGTTTACAATACACTGTAGTCTATTAAGTGTGCAATAGCTTCATGTCTAAAAAAGCAGTGTACATACTTTAATTTAAGAATACATTATTGCTAGAAAATGCTAACTGTCATCAGACCCTTCAGCGAGTCTTAATCCTTTTGCTGGTGTAGGGTCTTGCCTTGATGTTGATGGCTGCTGGATGATCAGGGAGGTGGTTGCTGAAGGTTGGGATGGCTATAGCTATTTCTTAAAATAAAACAACACTGAAGTTTGCTGCATCGATTGACTCTTCCTTTCACTCAAACACTCAAAGGCCATTGCAGGGTTATTAATTGGACTAATTTCAATATTTTATCTCTGGGAATAGGGAGGTCTGAGGAGAGGGAGAGAGATGGGGGAATAGCCAGTTGGTGGAGCAGTCAGAACAAAACAACATTTATTGATTACGTTCACTGTCTTACATGGGCATGGTTTATGGTGTCCCAAAACAATTACAATAATAACATCAAAGATCAATGATCACAGATCACCATAACAAATATAACAATAATGCAAAAGTTTGAAATATTGCAATTACCGAAATGTGACACAGAGACACAAAGTGAAGAAATGCTTCACTTTGGCACCGATAGATTTGCTCAATGTTGGGTTGTCACAAACCTTCAATTTGTAAAAAAAAATGCAATGTCAGCAGAGTGCATTAAAGGGAAGCTCAATAAAACAAGGTGTGCCTGTCATTTAAAAATCCAAGGATATGTCTTATTTTATCTATAGCTTGATTCTGGGGATCAGACAAAAGAACTCAGTTTCTTTGCTGGGTTTAAGAATTTCTGCTTCCTCTAGATTGGCTCCACTCTTAAGCTGGATCTCTCCTCATGATGGCAAGGAGGCTGTACTCATTAGTTTCAAAATTTTAAATAGAAGTGAAAGAGATACTCTCTTTATTAATAGCTTTCACTAAAGTTCTTGGATTCACTAAAAATCACTCAGAGGGAGTGCACTTCACTCCTCCCTCTCTGGCTTGCTCGAATATAGATGTGATGGCAGATTCTTAAGCAGTCATTCCAGAGGTAAAAGCCACATGTAGAGCATGGCCAAGCAATATAGACAGAGCCTGGGTCCTCACATTAGTAAAGCTTCCCTATTAGTACTGGACACCACTTTATACTTCTTTTACATGAAAGAGAAATAAACTTCCATCTTGTTTAAGCCATTGTTAATATTTTTTTTCTGTCATTCATAGCCTAAACTAATCTTCAACTATGCAAAGTGTATGGTGTCGAGATAGACCATGGTATTTCAGGAGCCATAAGTAGCATGATAATGTGAGAACAAATAGAAGGAGAAAGAAAAACCAGTGGTGACTAAAGCATGTCTTTTATGCCATCCTAATTAATTTCAATTTTATTCTTTAAGTAGTGTGTGTGTGTGTGTGTGTGTGTGTGTGTGTGTGTGTGTGTACAGGGGATTTGAAATAGTTTAAGTTAGACATAATATAATTAGATTATTGTATACATTAGAAACCTTCTTCAAGTGATATGACGGATATTTTGGAAGTGGGCAAGACCAGAGGAATTGAGCTTGTAGCCACTCTAGCAAGAGATAAGGATCAAAACCAGGGCAAACAGATTGGGGAAGGCAAAGAGGAGACAGATTTGAAAAATATATACAAGGCCGAATGGACTAGAATTTGGTCAACCTGAATGACTTCTGACACTAGCAGCAAATAGGCATTCGTATAAACTACAACTGCTGATACAAGAAGTCCAAAATGGGCATTCCAGAGAGATGACCTGAAAAAATGCAGTTATTCAATGTTGTAGATTTTTCATTCACCACTCATGTATATATGCATAGTTCTCACAAAAATCCTTAGATTCACATGCATGTTGTGTCTGAGTGAATGTGCATAATTTATTGAAATGTTTTTTAGCAGGCAAGATGTCTTCAATCTACTGCTTCAGGCATGCAAATGACTTGTAACTTTATCTTTCTACAACTCAATGTAGTCTTTATTTTTAGCCTCCACTCCAACTAATGACTTAATGTAGTTATTTAGTGTATCTTTACCCAGCTATTGGAAGTTTAAACTCTTGTCAATTCAGGATTTTTTCTCCCTCCCTATATTTGTTCAGGTCATTTAAACTCCTGGAGGTTTATATGAGTTCATTGTATTGGAGGTAGGAAGTGGAATAGGACATTGATCCAACTGAGAGATGACAAAGGCCTTCACTAATGCAATGGTTGTAAAGCCATTCTTTTAAGTACAGAGGAATATATAGAGGAAATTCTGTCAATCAGATATCCCTCACTACAAATATAACGAAATTAAAATAATGCCTACACAAGTTAGAAAATTATTATTACATTTTAAACGTGTAAATTGACTTCTAATTCTCTTCAGATGACCTGTCCTACTCAGAAAATAATTATAAAGACACAAATCATAATTTTTTAGAGTATTGAGAATAGCATGAACATGGAATGCAAGCTGACTTCTAATTTATGCATTTATTTACATTCATACTATTCATGTACTCTGAAAAAAGTCTATGTGATTCAAACAGTCCCATTAGATAGTTAAATAAGAGTTAAGTGAGACTAGTTAATCGGTTCAAATCAGAACTTTGGTTCCAGTTTAATCCATCTCCGATTGTGAGGATCAGGATATTGACGGTACTAAGGATCTTAATCACTTCATATGGACCCCTTAATAGTCTATCTCACGACTCTCTGGGGGAACCACAAGGAATATACCCAGTTTTGACATCAAATTTAACTTATTATCAAATTAATAATCTTTGGTAGCAAAAGATTATGAAACACTCAATTGATAAATACAAAATTGTAACTGATAAAACCCTGTCTCTACTCTCCATACCAGAATTTGTTTTTCTTTAATTCCCATACAAAGTCTAAAAGAATGGTGCTTCCATTTACTAAGGTGATGATGACTGAGAGAGGAGCAGATTCTTTTTGTTGTTTTCTCGCTTGTAAATCATAACAAACATACTAAGTATATAAAGTACTGCTTAGTGTTTAATTGAGCTAACACAAAGAGCACATAGAGAATTTCTGAGTGTTTTAAGAGAAGCTCAAAGCTGGAAGATGCATCAGAGATCCTCTAGCTCAATGGCTTTTGAAATTTTTTACTTTGACCTGAAAGAAATAAATTTTACATCTTGACCCACCACCCCTTCCCCCCCCACACACACACACACACACAATCATTGAAACAAAAGTTTCATGAAACAAACTTCCTTATTATGTACAATGTACTCTGGTGTTTTGTTATATTTTGAGTTCTGGTAGTTACCCACAAACTTCATTTACAGTCCCCAGTTTCAAAAACATGGATGCAGTTCAACCTTTTTAGTGTGTAGATGAGGAAACAGAAACCCAGGGAGAGTAGGTGATTTATAAAAAGCCTCCAAAGGTAGTAGCAATGCTGGAGCCTGAACACAGGTCTCTTGACTCCTGATCAATAAACAACAAAAAGAGTCTAGATCCTCCTTTCCAGATCTTCCCATACTTTCATTTTCTTTTAAAAAATATATTGAAGTAGAATATCCTTAGTAACAGCTGAAGCAGCTTTCTTAAATTAAAAGTGCCCTATCTACCTGCCTTATTTTCTAAGCTTACACATCTATAAACACAAACATAACATTTTAATTAAAATATTAAATTATTTGTACTCAGCATGCCTAATCCAAAAATACTTGGAATTAAAGTTATTTGTGGATTATTCAAAGTCAAGTTTCACTAAGCATAAAATTAATCAATTTTAGTTCATCATGAAGCTCATCAGGTTATGTATACACTGCACATATGCAAAAGTTCAGGTTCATAGAGAATTTTGGTTAACAGTTTACTTTCAGTCAATGAACATTTATAGAGCACTACAGTGTGCTAGTTGGGTGTGTGCTGGGGAAATAGTAATGAATTAATAAGTCCCTCTGGCACTACAACCTAGTAAGAGAGAGTCAAACCAATAGCTACAATTCAATATGAGATATATTAAAGAAGATATGGCATGTCATAGAAGTACAGAATACTCTTTGCTTAACTTCTATAGGATCACAGATGAGAGAGAAATAGAATCTCCTTGGGAGTATAGATGGTTTAGAAAGACTACAATGGGGAGATAATCTTTGTTCTGGGACTTGAAAGATGAATAGAAATTTGCTGACCAGCTGAAGGGTCAAAGGGGCATAAGGAGAGGAGAGAATAGCTTGGGAGGGGAAAGTACAGCATGAATAGCACCATGTAGAGAAATCAATGATCATCGATACCACATTATAATTGGTTAGACAGTATTTAAGTATTTATTAGGTATTTAGACTTTATCCTAGGGTAAATGAGTCATGAAAGGTGTTTAATAAAGTAATTCTGGAAACAATGTAGGTACTAAACGGGAGGCAATTACAGGGTGAATTATATCCTCCAAAAATATATGTTGAAGACTTACCTCCAGTACTTCAGAATGTGACTTATTTGGACACAGTCTTTGCAGATGATCAAGTTAAGATGAGCTCATTAGGGTGGGCCCTAATCCAATATGACTGGTGTGCTTTCAAAAAAACAAAACAAAAAAAAGGAAATTTGGACACAGACAAAGACATTCACAGAGGGAAGACTATGTGAAGAGACACAGGAAAAATGCCATGTGAAGGTGAAGGACTGGACTAATACATCTACACTCCAAGGAGTGCCAAAGATTTCCAGCAAAGCAACAGAAACTGGGAAAGAGGCATGGAGCAGATCCTCCTTTACAGGACTCAGAAGGAACCAACCCTGCCAACACTTCGATTTTGGACTTCTAGCCTCCAGGACTGTGAGGTAAAAAATGTCTGTTAGAGTTGTCCCTTGGTATCCACAGGGTATTGGTTCCAGGAGCCCCCTCATTATCAAAATCTTAGGATGCTCTAGTCCCTTATATATAATGGCATAGTATTTGCAAATAACCTACTCACATCTTCCCATACACTTTAAATCATCTCTAGATTACTTATAATACCTAATACAATGCAAATTCTATGTACACAGTTGTTATACTGTATTGTTTAGCAAATAATGACAAGGAAAAAAGTCTATACATGTTCAGTACAGATGCAACCATTGTAGGCCAAACTACATAGTACATGTAAACAACAAGGTAACCTTTTTTTAAATCTGAATATTTTCAGTTCAAGGTTGGTTGAATCCATGGATACAGAGGGCCAACTATATTTCAAGCCTCTCTGTTTTATGGTACTTTGATATGGTAGCCCTAATACAGAGGCGATTGTGAAGTACAGTCTAAAGTGATGAGATTGAATAGATAGTGAGAGTGGGGAGATCAGAAATATCATAAATCTGAAAAATGTTGATGAGGTAAAAGCAACAGGATTTAATGATTGGCTGAACAGAGAGGTAGGAGTCCAAGATGAGTACACAGCACAAACCCCCTGCCTCTAAATTCAACACCACACTCTCACTTGTCTAGGGAGCTAGAATAGATACTAAAGTCATTAACCAACCTGTAAATATACAGGAAAAGGAAACATGGCAAGCTAGCTACTGAGCTCACTTTTGAACACTATAGAAAATATATTTTTGACAGAAAGGGAAGGCATTAACCTATCTTTGCTCCAGGGCTGCTAATATCCCATATACGCCATCTAGGTAGGAATGAAAGGGAAAGAAGAAAGGGAGAAGGGCAGTAGGGGTGCCAGTCCCTTATCAGAAAAGCAAAAGCTTTGCCAGAAGTCCTACTTACATCTCATTCAACTCTGTCACTTGGCCATCCCTAACTGGAGGAGGACTAGAAGAAGCAGAACTGTGGTTAGAGTTGGGTCAGCCACTCAGCTTTTCGCAACAGAATATAATCAACAAAAGCTGCCAGGAGGTCAAGAAGAATGATAACTCAATAGAGATGAGAGGTTGTGGGGGAACATCACTACTACCACGCAGCTCTGTTAGAAAGTCCCTGGCAACATTACCAAAAGCAACTTCAGGGGTGTATTTGGCATGGAGTGGGTTGTTGAAGACTCACTGGTGTGAGAAATGAGAGTAAATAGTTCTTTCCTAATGTTTGAAAAGAAGAATAATGTAGGAAGCAAAAATCTAAAGGAGAGGCATAATAGAGATGTTTTGCTTGATTTTAGGATTGTGGGTACTTGAGCATGTTTATAGGCAGAAATAATTGGAAAGGGGGAGATTTGGATTATAAATGTTATGAAATAAAGATCAACTGTCGGAAAAAAAGTCCAAAAAACATGATGGCAGGGGATTATATACATCCTTGAAAGGGATACCTCTTACTCCAAACAAGAAAGAATAATAACGATAGTGTAAGTTTAGATGTGAGCACGGGAAAATGTGGAGTTGTTGAAAATTCTATTTTGGCAAAAATATACTTTAAAACTGTTGAAGTTTTAGAAGATAAATATTGAATTCCCTATTTTCCAGTTTTGAGAAAGTAGTAAGATCTCACCAAAATTCAGGTAAGCTCTGTTTATTAAGATCCCTGACCAGACAGGAGTTAAGTAGAGACCACTTCATAATTTTTCTGACTATAGAACAGAGACCAAGAAAAATGGGAGTTTTTATAAGTATCTCCGTATTTCACTGTTTTTTCTCCACTCCTTCCCAGGGATAGAGAGCGCCAAAGAATATGGAGATGATACTTGGCATTTTTCTCTCGTCGGTGGTACTGAAAGCAGTAAGGAAAAGATGCTGGAGCATCTTTTGGAGCAATGACCAATGCCCATGCAAGAAGCATCGAGAACTTGCTCTGCAAATTTATTTCGATCCTGCTCTCAACTCCTTCTTCACTTTAGACCGCCTCGCAGGTGGCACTCTGCAGGACTAGACCGCTGGAAGCTGCAACTGGAATCTTCAGAAGTCCGGGAAGTGACGGAGGACACAGCTTGTCAAATCATGAAAAGAGAAGCAACGGAAGTGACCCACCAATGTATGGACCCTACAACTTCCAAATTCAGAGACCGAATCGGACAAGCCCGCCCTGACGGCGGTAAGAAAACGATTCTCACTTTTCATTGGCTGACCCTCCCGAAGTCGGGACCTTGCTTCATTTTCATTGGTTGTTGCTGCTGTCACCTCCTTTTATCACACTCACTTTCCCATCGGCACCCAGTGAGCTTTGCGGAAGAGTGATTTACAGAAGTCGGGGGCGGGAGTCCGCGTGCTGCTAGCCGGCTACCGCCTCCCGCCCCGCCCCCGGCCCGAGGCCCCGCCCCCAGCCCTGCCGGGCCCCGCCTCTCCCTCCAGAGAGGGCGGGGACCAAGCGGCGGCTGCAGCCGCAGGAATATGCTGGAAGCCAGCGGGCGGGCACCCGGGAGGTGCTGAAGGGACAGTTCCCGCAGCCGAACTTGCCCGCTGAGGGAGGAGGGTGGAGCGGCCCCCGAGCTGGCGGGGCACGTGAGTGATGGAGACCATCTGGATCTACCAGTTCCGCCTCATAGTGATCGGGGACTCCACCGTGGGCAAGTCGTGCCTCCTGCACCGCTTCACCCAGGGCCGCTTTCCCGGACTGCGCTCCCCAGCCTGCGACCCTACGGTCGGCGTGGACTTCTTCTCCCGCTTGCTGGAGATCGAACCCGGCAAGAGGATCAAGCTGCAGCTCTGGGACACGGCGGGACAGGAGCGGTTCAGGTAGGGCCGCCAGCGCTGGGATCCCCGGGGACGCCGGAGACCGCGCCGCCCCTCCGTCTGCTCCGCGCCCCGTCCCCGAGCCTCGGCCCCACCCGCCCTGGTTGGGAAAGGCTCTGCCCTTCCCTCTCGAAAGTGCAAATACTCCATTCTCATTTCCCCTTTGCCCCTCCTCTTCCAGGGATGACTTCCTCCTCCGCAATTTCTCACTTCTTTCTTTGGCGCCCATTTCCTGCATCCCCTTTCCTTCTTTCCTTTCCCGACTGAACCCAGGTCACCCTTGCCGACCCTCCCTCTTCCCCAACTCTTTCTGCCCCTGCTTCAAGTCTTCAGCCCCCCCTGCTGCCTTCTCCCCAAACTCAAAGTCCCTTGTGCACACCCGGACCCGGCGACCCTCCTCCAAGCTCCCCTTTTCCTACGGTAACCAAGTGGCTTCCCCTCTGTTCCGCCCGGGTAGGGTTCCCAGATTCGTGATCGATCCCTTTAGCTTCACAGCAAGCAGTGCTCCAACCCCGGCGGGTTACTGCAAGAGCTCACTGGGCGTCTTTCAGAGCGAGATGGATGCGGTAATGGTTTGAACACCTCACAGCACCGAATGTGGTCATCAAAAATACTGGGCCATGTCCCGTGGGAATGTGTCTTGTACCGCAACTAGATGTAACATCAGGGACACTGGCACAGCTGAGGGTGTTTTTGTTTTGTTGTGTTTTTTAAGGCTTGAGTTGTCTTTAGAAGTTTGTCATTATTGATGCTTTGGTGGGGAAAAGAGAGATAATTGAGTTTTGTCTGGAACTTTTTATTTTATTTATAATGGATACTTAACTTTCCATGGTGATAATGCATCAGAAAATACTTTTCTAAATAGGAGAGGTCCAAATGAGTAGTCAGTCTCATTCTAAATGTTTGCTGAGACCCTGAAAGAAGGATTTCACAAAGATGACTCATGTAAATAAAAACTAATGTAAATTGTATTCATTTCCAGGATAGTTAAAACTGAACCAGATTACAAAACACATTTTAAATTCTAGGATTTGAGGATACATACTTTTTTAAGAGAAAGGTGAGGAATCTGGTATGTTGTAGTCGTTGGGTTTTTTCTTTTCTTTTTTAAGATTGTGTTATCAATTTGAACTCATTTAAGCAAGCATTTTGCAGTGTTCAGCAAGTAAGTGGCTTGGGAAATACAGTAGTACTCCATGAGGGGACTTCCCAAACATGGCTTCCCCTCGTCCCCAGCCAGCATCCATTCCCTATGAGATCAGCCTAATTCTGTGAGATTGTTCCAACATTTAAAGTTTTGGCTTCCATTCCCAGCTGTGACAATGATTCATAGAGATAATAAGAGGACTGCTTAGCTTGCTTATACTTTAGTTTTCCTCTGTATGAAGTGGAAAGATGGTAAGGCCAGCCCTTCAGAGAGGCGTTCAAGTTCATTGATTTGAATCGTACAATACCTAGAATTCCATGAAGAATTTTTTTCATTTTCAAGAATCTTCCTTTAATTAAAATAATTATCAAACTTCTGATTGCTCATTTGTGAAATGAAGGAACCATTATGATCTCTAAGATTCCTTGCAGTTTTACCATTCTAAGATTGATTGCAAATTCCTTCACTTGTGATCGCAATGAGAGATGAAGTTCAAGATATTTCAGGGTCAGGAAAAAAAAACAACACATTTGCTAATAGCTCTCGCTCTACCCTCTAAAGTGAATATAATAAAAACATTTTTTTTATGCTTTAAACTTCTAGTGTCTACTGTGAATTGCAGCTACAAGAAACAGGGATACTAAAATCGTATTGTATTTAATTGATTCCTTAAAAGTCGCTCCTCAACTTTTTGAGGAGAGGAAAGGATAATTAGATTTTAAAGACCTTTCTGGTAAGTACATCATTGCCTTTAAGAAGACTGTAAATAGTAATTCATTTTATATACATTATTAAAACCAGACAGTAACTCTCCCATAGTAATACAAGGACATTTAGGGGATGTTTACTGACAATGAGTCACACCTTATTTTGTTTGGCTCTTTACCAAAGATATATTTATAAACACATACATATTTCAGTACCTACCTCCAAACACTTGATTTTCTCTTATTTAGCAGAATGTTTCACCATAAAATTGCACTTAAGCAGATACTGTTAAACCATTCTGTATCTTTAAGAAAATACACATACTTATTTTGTATAATAAATATCCTTGAACATTTATTTCATAGAAAGTTACTATAGCTCATGAAGATATATTTCTGTCAGTCATAATCATACCATTAGGAATTTGTGGGAAATTTTATATTTGGAGGTTTATTAGTGATTGGCTATAAACTAACAAAAAGGAACCTACTTTAGACAGCTTGGGATAGCTTGAAAACATAAACAAATGTTACAGAACAACAAAATAGTATGCCAGTAATTATGACCAAATTAGCCTTAGTTTTCTTTTTCCCCCAGCTTTATTGAGGTATAATTGACAAATAAAGCCTTAGTTTTCAATGTTAAGATTAACATGTTAGCGGACAATAACTAGTTGCAAAAAATAAAAGGGAACAAAATCAAAATGGACACAATTTAGAAAAGTAATGTATATGTGAGCATAGTGTAAGTTGTACTGTAACTCTCAAATGTTAAGTTTTTATTACTAACACTATGTTTTAGTGAGGATAAATGTTAAATTGCTTTACTAAGGAGAGTCCAAATTAACAGTGCTTTCATTAAAGATATAAGTTTATTTCTCTTGTGTAACAACCTTAAGGTAAGTAGTCTAAGTTGGTGGAGTGGCTCTGCTCCAGGCCATCATTCAGGTACTTTTCCTCTCATTTTTCCATTACCCCTAGTACATGATTATCTTTGTGTACACTGTGTTCCAGCTCAGGGGAAGGGGAAAGGAAAGATTTAAATCAAGCAGTGTTCCTTTTAAGCAAGTGAGACCAACATGGTACAAATCACTTCAGCTCTCAGTTCACTGAGAACAAATTAGTTACAAGGTCACACTTAGACTTGGCTACCATGTGCCCAGGAAGAAGGAAAAATGGATTTGGCACTGTGGGCATTGCAAAGAAACTAGCAATCACCACTTTTAAATTTGAATCATCATAGTGGAAAAAGTTGCACAGGAAAGCAAATGAGCATATTAAAACAATGTTAATAAGGGTAAATATTAGAAGAGCTAGAAGTATGGAGAGCATCAAATGTAAGAATATAAAGTTCGAATTTTTCCCATAAAAAGCACTTAGGGCAATATAAAAATAAAATGAGATAAAGAAACAGTAATTTTGGTTGTAAGGAACAGGACGCTTCGATGCTTCAAACCAGATTTGGCCTTTTTATTCGTGTTGTCTGACCGTTGGGATGTTATATTAGGTTGGTTCACAAGTAATTGCGGTTTAAAAGGTTGAAAATAATTGCAAAAACTGCAATTACTTGTGCACCAACATAATAGTTACAGCCATTGGTTATAAAGCTCAGAGAATAATGTCCTCCTAATGTGATGCTCCTCAAAGCATATTCTGCAGAACACTCATCCCTTGGAATTCTTTTTTAAAGATGGATTCTGTGATCAAATAAGTTTGGAAATCCCTGTATTCCATATAGCACTCTCTTAGAAGTTCATATTGTTAAGGCTCTAAGAAGTATTGTGGCAAAGAAATCTGTTTAACTTTGATTACACCAACATTTCCCAAAATTATTTGAGAGGCTAGTTCTAAATATGAAAATCAATGGTAACTAGTGTTCTAAGGAGTATAATTTGGGAGACATTCCCTTGATGAGTTGCTTTAGTCACATTCTTTGTGCAGAAACACTAAATTTTCGAGGTTTGGAACAATGGGAAGACCTGCAGATGTTAGTTAACCAGCTAATTAACTTAGCAAAGGGCTGTAAATCCTGCCCCTCCCCCGCCAAAAAAAGCTGAAGGTGGCCGCTGATACCACTGAGCACACTAGGCCTTCCCTCACCCTCTGCCTGCCTCTTCCTCTTTTCCTTTAGCTCCTCTTCTAAGGTGTATCTGTCTCTTCCCTATGTGTCTCACCCCTTCTTCAGCTTCTTATTCTATTTTTCCTTTACCCCTTTCATCTCGTAAGAGGGACATCTTAGAATGATTGGAGAATATTAATTTTGGTGTATTAAGAGCCAGTTATTTTTATCCTCCCTGAATTATAAGGAATCTGCTTTCTTCCAGTCTGTCCTATCTGTCAATCGGTGGAAAAGAAAGGTGAGCCACTTAATGATACTGAGGTCCACACCCCCACACACACGTACACATATACCAAGGGACATCAGATATTACTTTAATAAGATATTTTTATTCTTTCTAAAGCAAAATACCTGCAAAGCCAATACTCTATGATTTTCATAAATCTGCCTCCAAAGGTCAGTAACTTTTGATCAATTCATGTACTATATAATTCAGAGAAGTTCACTTTAAAAACCACCACCCCACACAACCTACCTGGCTTATCCTGAAACATCTGTTATGGTAAAAACCATTGTTTTCTGAAAGGAAACACTTTATGCAATAAAGTACTATTCTGACCTATAGGAGTTCCAGAAAAATGTGAAACAGAGGTCAAAGTTGTTTTAAATTTAAAAGTATATTTTTAGTTTAAGCTGTGGAAGAGTTTCAAAATATAGATAATAGTTCAGTATGTAAGCATGACTGAATAAATTTTGATGGCTGGCTAGCATATTTTTTAGTTTAGTTTAAAATCTTATCTGTGTTCTCTTAAACATTCTTGAAATGCAATGATTTTTTTTTTTTGGATTTTCCCTCCTATGTTAATGATTTTTTTCATTTTTAGTTTAGGAACACCTTGATAAATTATTATGTTACTGGCAGTAATTCTTTAAGACCATCCACTGATATCAATATCTAGGATATAAACAAGCCATCAAAAATATCTCAGTGCCAAAAAAATATTGAGATAAGGGAACAGAGACTTCTCTCTTAGGCTCATTTCTACTTCACTGAAATGGTGAGTGTATCAGAAGTTACAAGAGGAAGGTCTTTATCGAGCTACGCCCAAAAGGTCTTCAGTGTCATTTCTTTACAAAATGTGATCCTTCTCTATGCCTATTTTTTTCTATTATTTGTGTGATTGGTCATAGTATCTTTTTAAATTATCTTCCTGGACTAGGTAGGTTAAAAGTGGTTTTCCTTCTGATTCTTTATCCTTTCCAAGTGTACTTCCTTTTTGTAGGAGTTCGTGTGATTTGGCCTCAAATAGATAAGGCTGAAGGATAGATAGCCTTCATAACAGACCTTTGCCTCAGAACTATAAAAGAATAGTGTGTGGCCCAAGCTGAACCCAGTTCTCTGAGAAGAGATCAAGAGAGAATACTGCAAATGGGAGTTAGTAAATATTAGGAACTTCCTGATATAAGAGATGGCATTATGAAGAAAGGTTATAGATTCTCAAATTCTAGGCATGGCCTATCATTTTTCTTCAGAGTAGCGTTTTTCAAAATGGTAATAATAGGTGTAATTTGAGAAACAGTTTCCTTGATCAAACAGTTTTGGAAATGCTCGGTTGTTGCAGGATTTCTCAGAGCTTTTAACATATTAATATGCTAATACACGTTGTGAATCTCCAAGGCAGATGCGGTGTTTCCCAACCCAGAGTCCCAACCCAGAGTCCTTTTACATAGAGCATTTTAGAGATAGACAGATAGAAGGATACACAGGTAAATGATAGGGCACTTTAGAAACAGAAACTTCAAAGAAAAAGTATAAGCAATTCCTTAATTTTAGGAATATATTTGAGAACCTCTCGTGGTTTCTTCTCTCTTATGATTCTCTATGTCTCTTTTGCTGGTGCTTCTGGATGATTTCATCAGTCTCCCTTTTAAAACACTTGATTACTATATTTTAGGGAGAGATCTAATCAAATCTATAGACTCTAGAGAGTCCCTTGATTTTTGTCCGTACAATCAAAATTTAAAACGGTTTCTCTTCCTGCCTGACTTGTCACACTTACACAGATCATACAATATCATTAACACTTATTTTGAACAAAAACACCTTCCAGTTAGAATCACTAGGAAAACTGAAAGAATGATAAAGGAGCAAATGGGTGGGAACTATGTAATTTTAGATTTCTTAGCTATAAAAAGACTACAAAAAGAGAATATTCTGAGAACAAAAGATTTTTGGAAACACAGTAGAAAATATAGAACAATGTAAACTTGAAGAAATCGCTCAAAAAGTAGGACAAAGAAGCAAAAATTTCAAAAATAGGAAAAAAAAGTTTTTTAGAAAATTAGAAGACTCATCCAAAAGGTTCAATACACAAGTAGCAGGCATTTCAAAAAAATAAAACAGGAAAAAACAAAACAGAGAGGAGACATCAGCAAGGAAGCAATACAAGAAAATTTTCCAAGATTTAGGGACTAAGTTTTCAATACAATAAACGAAAGTAGACACATTCTAAGGCATATTGTTACGAAATTCTAGAACACTGAGGTCACAGAGAAGTTCCTGAAAACTTCCAAGGACTGAGAGGCGGGAGGAAGGTCACATTAAAAACATCACGAATCAGACTGGCCTCAGATTTCCCTAAAACAACAGTGGAGGCTGGAAGACAATGAAGAAATTATTTCAGAATTCTGAAGGAATTATGTATCTGACCAAACTATCATTCAGCTGTGAAAGCAGAAACCAAACGTGCAAGATTGCAAAATATTGCCTTTT
This sequence comes from Rhinolophus sinicus, assembly GCF_036562045.2. Lineage (NCBI taxonomy): Eukaryota > Metazoa > Chordata > Mammalia > Chiroptera > Rhinolophidae > Rhinolophus > Rhinolophus sinicus. Next base: position 91,435,824 of record NC_133756.1, on the reverse strand, counting down.
GCCTCTTTTTTAGGAAGCAACTTGATGTGCTACACACACACACACACACACACACACGTACATAACGGAGGAAACCAGGCATGAAGAGGAACTAACTGTGAAAAAAAGCAAAGCAGATACCAGGAAGATGGTGAAGGGAAATCCTAGGCTGATATCTCCACTGCAGGATGCCAAGGCCAGATTGGAGCTGGCCCAAAGGTTGTGTGGAAGAGATCTCTTCATAACAATGAAATTGACAGAAAAACTAATGTACAAATGAACTTAGAAGAAAACTGTGTGGTAGGGACTTTGTGCTCATTAATATCTGATGCTTCTTCTGGACATATGGGAGGAATATATTTCCATTCCCTCTGCACTTAGCAGAATCATGTAACTAATTGTGGCTAGTGGATTTGAGCAGAAGTCTCTTGTAGTGGTCTTAAAATAGAGCCCAGATTCTTTAACATTCTTCCTATGGAGAGGTAGGTTGCTTGTTACTGCCCATAAGCTGGCCTATCTTGACCAATATGCAAGATAATTATTAACTCTAAGGAAAAGAAGTCATGGTTTACTCCAGGGATCAGCAATGAAAAGAATCTATACGGTTAGAATAAAAAGGGCTAAGAAATGATCTTTCTAAAATTGTGATACAATGATATTGGCAAGATGGGGAAATGGGAAAACTAAGGATGTGTGGTAAGTGCGCATGTAACAATGATAAAAACATGAACTTAGAAAAACAAGGAAGGGTGGCCGGTTAGCTCAGTGGTTAGAGCACAGTGCTCATAATACCCAGGTCGCGGGTTCGATTTCCACATGGGCCAGTGAGCTGTGCCCTCCACAACTGGATTGAAAACAACGACTTGACTTGGAGCTGAGCTGTGCCCCCCCACCCCCAACAACTAGATTGAAAACAACGATGGAGCAGATGGGTCCTGGAAAAACACACTGTTCCCCAATATTCCCCAATAAAAATAAAAAAAGAAGAAAGAAACAAAGAAAAGAACATAATCTATTTAAAGAACTTGAAAATAAAAGCTGCATAATTTCAGAAATAGAATGAAATGAGGAAAAGATAAACATCAATTATAAATTTCAAGATGTGGAGAGATGTACAAAAGCACAGCAGTATAGAGGAAGTCATATGGGAACAGACAGAAGTCACAAAAATGGTCAGAGAATGATGACACAAGACAAAATACTCTTTAACTGTGTGAGACCACATAATGCACTATGGAAAACAAAATAATCACGAGAAACTGGTCATCATCTCTCTTTTTTTTTTTAAGGTTTTATTGGGGAAGGGGAACAGGACTTTATTGGGGAACAGTGTGTACTTCCAGGACTTTTTTCCAAGTCAAGTTGTTGTCCTTTCAATCTTAGTTATGGAGGGCGCAGCTCAGCTCCAGGTCCAGTTGCCGTTGCTAGTTGCAGGGGGCACAGCCCACCATCCCTTGCAGGAGTCGAACCGGCAACCTTGTGGTTGAGAGGACATGCTCCAACCAACTGAGCCATCCGGGAGCTCAGCGGCAGCTCAGCTCAAGGTGCCGTGTTCAATCTTAGTTTCAGGGGGCAGAGCCCACCATCCCTTGCGGGAGTCGAGGAATTGAACTGGCAACCCTGTGGTTGAGAGCCCACTGGCCCATGTGGGAATCGAACCTGCAGCCCGGAGTAAGGAGCACGGAGCTCTAACCACCTGAGCCACCGGGCCGGCCCCATCATCTCATTTTTGTTCTGCAAAAGGATGCCAGAAAGCATTGGAGTAAGTGCTGAAGTCTTTAAATGCTCTGGTAACATACCAATAAAAAATAAGCATCCTTTCATTACCACCTTGCAGACAATTAATGAAGCTAGAAACATTTCTCATTAATTTCCAAATAAACTATTTCAGTTTTCACAACACATAACTTATTCACCTTCCAGAATCCACTGCAAAGTACAATTTGAATTACTACCAATTTAAATACAGTAGGTTTTTGGAAAATGTGGATGATTTCACCTATATGCTTATAGTGTGTACAGTTATTCAACTTCTCCCCTTTTGACTTCACAAATCCCTACTATAAATATCAAAAGGAAATAAGCATTTTTGTTTTTCTCTGTTATTCTCCCATTTGCTCAGCATTTGCATGCTGGCTGGGCACAGTCTGACAGAATCTGACCTTATTAATTTAGTTCTTAATTAATTTGCAAATACTGGTAGGACTTATGCATGTCCAGTCTGTTTTAGACACTTAGGGATATAGCATTCCAAAAGAACTGACAAAAACTCTTGCTCTCATGGAGCTTATCTTCTAAAGGGGGGAGAAAGGCGATAACCAAATAAGCTGAAAAAACTGTATAGGAGATCAGAACATGTTAATTGCAACAGAGGAAAATAGAGGATAAAAGGTGAATAGAGCATGCTGCGTGGTAAGAAGGCTTCACTGTCATAAAATGATGATTTTTCAGAAAAGGAAAATAAAAGGTGGTCATGGGAATTAATGCATATATTCAAAAAGGGAATATGGCCTCTTAGTTCTTGTCAGTATTATACTGTATGTAGCCTCCACCACCACAAATTTGATTTTCAATGGAAAGACCCTGGAATTATAAAAGAAAACAAATTTTAATGTTTGTATGTATAAAGAAAGACATAAGCTTCAAGTTTCCGAATATTAGGCAAGGGCAGGGGCAGGGACTGTTAGCCTTAGAAACAAAAGGAGCGGCGAGACTTGTGTTTTAGTCTCCTGCAAGCATTCCAAAGGGTCCAGATTACAAGGCAAGTGAAGCAAGTACGTAAAGCATCAACACAAGGTCTATTCCCAGAAGGGCCTCAGGAATGTAATGTCATGGTGAACAGAGGCTCTCACAAGACTAATGCATTTATAGTCTGCTTGCTGCCAACAGCCTTTGGCATCAAAGTACTTCTGTCCTCTAAATGCCTGTCTTACAATTGGCAAAGCCACAGAAGGGCATTTCCGGGGTGGAACATCTGCTTCATTTTGCCTAAGTAAGTCAGCAAGTGCTCTATGTTTTGTTACTTTTTAAGAGGCCTGTATACATCCAACAAAGTTCATAATAACAGCCTGGAAGAGATATATAATCTTGCCACTTTCAGATAAAATTTTTTGTATAAGTAACTATCTAGTATAAATAATCTGGGGCATTCTAGTGCCTATGGTGGCCAGGGGTGGGAGGAGCAGAAAATGAGCTGCTGTTCAATGGGTATGGAGTTTCAGTCATGCAAGATGAGAAAGTTCTGGAGATCTGCTGTACAATATTGTGCTTGTAGTTAATACTGCCCTACTGTATGCTTAAAAATTGTTAAGAGGGTAGATCTCACATTATGTGTTTTTCACCATCATAATAAAAAAATGAATTTTAGCCTTTGAAAGTATGTTGCGAGTTCAGAAATATTTGTGACTTTGTTTTATGTCCTTTTCTTAAAAAATATATGTATACTCTATCAATTAGGTCAGCCAACTTAAGGAACTTAATCAAAAATGAAAGTAACTGAAGGCATGTCTGAGGCACAGAGACTTGACAGGAAGCTGGAGAGACCGGGCTTGGAATGAAGGAAAAGATCCCAGGAGTTCTGGGCAGCAAGAACCACAGAAGGCCAGTGTGGTCGCCAAAATACTATTGTCCCTTTTTTTCTGCCTGGTTTCTCCAAGCCATAAGAATCCCCAAATGTCCAGTTGGCAGTCTCAGCTAATTCAGTAGAAGCATCACAGGGTTCTCTAGTGAAAGCTTTTCTCCCTTGGATATGAAAACCTTTTTATCAGCAGAATTCAGAGTCACAGGGATTAGGAGCAACAAAAATATTTAGTGACTCAGTAAGTGTAATGGTGAGAGGCACCACACTCCACTTTCCCGCTGTGCTTCCCGTACCACAGTATCTATTAATGGGGGAAATCACCACCTACTCTATTCCTCACAGTTTAGAACATACATCCTGAAGGATCATGCCAAAATCTTATAAATTTGGACATGGGCATAACTGAATCTTATTAACCCATTCCACAGTTTTATAGGGCCATATCCCTCTAAGTGACAGTGACATGATAAGATCAATAAATTCCATGGCTTCAGCCCATTTCCCTATCCCTTCCTCTGTTATGTGAAGTTTTGGTCTCGACAAAGTACAGGATACTGTGACTGTATAAGGCACTCCATAAATTCATGGATGGTGGTGCTGGTATCATTTAAATCCAGATTAAACATCTGTTACATTCAGGACATATCAGTGTCTCCTCCATAATGCACCCCCTGCCCCCTAGAGTTAAGTACCATATCCAAGGTGTCAGTAGCTATTGGAAAATTGGGAATTAAGCAGTGATGTCCAAGTACGAGAAAGTCTGTTGAGCCCAGTCACTGACATCATCGCTCTACCAGGACCACTTTGAGTCCAAACATACTGACTGTTAATTATAGGACAGGACATTTTGTTTCATCAATTATTAGGAACTCCTTCATAGAGGGGATTTGGGGTGAGTATTCGCATAGGATACATACTCGAGACCCATCAACATACCTCTTTTGTAATACCTCCTTATTACCTGCCCTCCAATCTTGTTTTTTCCAACATGCCAAACCTTAGCCTCTGCTCATGAATTGTTATAGATTCTTATCTACATCTCTCCACCTCTTTCTCTGAAAGAAGTACAACTAGAAGTTCCACAAATGGACAGGTTTCTGTTTTCCAGTGACCTTCATTGGGCTGACCGATGCCAGCATATTGTTTCAAGCCATCCATAAGGCAGACTTGAATTTTTTCCTCTTTAATTGTAGAGAAATCCAGTAAGGCCATATATTGAGAGGGTGCTACAGGGGTAGCATGCTGGGTGTTTGAGCCTTGTTACTGTAGATCCCCTCCGGTACCACCCCTAGTCCTACCTATATTTGTGACCTCTGCTTGGTGACAAAGTTCCAGGCATATTTGTGACCTCTGCTTGGTGACAAAGTGCTCTTGATGAGCACTCAGATTGCACAGTCACTTGATGTTCCACAGCCAGGCAGTTAGTCTCTTATCAAAGCCAGGTTATAAGCCACGAACTATTTCTCGAAAGTGTAATAGCTCTTGAAAAGGAGGGCATGCCTTTATTCCAAAACGCCACTCTTGTAATTGTCCAGTGGACCCTTCCCCAGGCTTGATACAGCATCCCAGATTGCCCTAGGCACTTCAGCCAGGCACCATTAGCTCTGATGGACCATGGGCCAAATGGCAAAGCTGTTTGCATTGTGGTTTGAACCAGCTGAAGAGACTTCTCTTGCTTTCAGCCCTATTAAAGCTGGTAGCGTTTTGGTCTCCCATTTAACGGGTCAGAGAGGTACATCCAAATATTATGCCAGTATCCTCCAAAATTCAAAAAGTTCCAAGTATTATACTTTTTGGTTCTTGGTAGGAAGCATAAAATAACCACAACTTGTCTTTTTTGGAGAAGTTTCACCAGCATGCTCCGGATTAAGGGATACCACTCCCCCAAGAAACTTCACAGAGAATATGGACTACTGTATTTTCATGGGATGTACTTCATGGGAGGTGTGAACAAAAAATACAGTGAATGCTGCTTCCAAGTGCTATCCAACGGAAAGGCAGGGATTTTCAATATGGGAAGTGGCACTTTAAACCTTAGTAACAGTGTGTGACAAGTTTCAACTTGTTCAGTGCAGTCAGTTGGGTGTGAGCTACGGTTGAGAAAAGGTGTGTTTTAAAGTGTGCCATAAACCATGGATCACAGACAGCACATTAACATGAAATGGGCAAACGGTTTCATCCTCCATCATGACAATGCTCCGTGTCATACGTCGCTTCTGATACAGCAATTTCTGTCAAATAAAAACATTACAGTGTGTCCTCATCCACCTTATTCACCGCATCTGGCACCATGTGACTTCTGGCTCTTGCCCAAAGTCAAAATGATTCAGGACATCGAGGCAGCCATGATAGCGCAACTAAAGACACTCACGAAAGAGGACGTTCAGAACTGCTTCAGAAAGTGGCAAGAATGAAAAGATAAGTGTGTTCGAAGCTAGGGGGAGTATTTTGAGGGAGATTGATGGCAATGTGTCTTTTACTGTAATAAATTTTTAAAAATTTAAACATTCACTGTATTTTTTGATCACACATCAAATTTGGGATGCATATATGTATATTTAATTTATCCACCCTCCTCCAACACTGACATGCTCATAGCAACTCAGTGACCTTGGTGTGAGAACATAACACACTACTAATAGGTCTAATATTAGGCACCTTTCTTTTTTATGCATTGCTATTATCTCATTCCCTCAAACTTCCTTACTTTCGTGCTATTTGTCCTGTTTCCCCAACAGCTGTGTTCATCACTTCTACCAAATCAACCATTCACTTACTAAGAAGGTATTGAGTGCCCAATGTGTGCCAGGCCCTTGAGAACCACTGAGTATTCAGTGATGAGCATAGACATGGCACTTGCCTACCTCTCACAATTAGCAAACCAGTATCGAGGATCCAGAAAGTGGAAAGGAGAAGAAAAGGGTGCTACACAGGAGTACTGACCTTGAACATGCAGCAGTTCTGCCCACCAACGTGAGAAACCAATTCTGCCCAAACAGAGCAGCCATTTTTCCTTCTGTGGCGGAATCTAATAAGAAGAGTAAAATGTTCTCCAGTTCTCTATTGTAGGGAGATGAAGGTTGGATGGAAATTTTATTTCTTCCTATGGTAGAAGCCTAAATGTGAGGGATGAGGGAGAGGAGTTTCTCCTGATACCAACAGTATTCCTTGGCACTGTCAAGTATCCACTTGGGATTGGTTATAATTCATTCATAGTGACAGCAGCTGGTCTGATTGAGTGATTTTTCCCCAGAAGCATTCAGCTGCATGCTGAACTGATCCAGATATAGTTTTCCCAGATGAACATGACAGAGGGAGAGGGGCTTGGGAATTGAGATAGTTCCAATGGAAAAATTATAGTCGTGTTTCATAGAGCTAAGATATGGAAGGCAGTAAAGATAAGAGTTGGTCAGTGGACTATAAATCTTGATGAAATTAAAGAATTATCACAGTAAAAACATACTGGCAGGCTATGAGATTTTGATCAAAAAGTAGACTGTAAATTTGCAGTGTTGGAGGTATTTCTGGTGATGAAAAGGAAGTGGATGAGAAAGGCAGAATAGAGGGGAAAGTTCATGAGAAATGAGAAGTTAGGAAACTGAGAGGTGGCATCAGACAGCTCATCCATACGGATGTTGAAATCAGTGAGCAGAATGACAAGAACTGAGAGATAGAAAGACAAAGCCAAGTGCTCAAGTCTTCAGGACATGGAAAATGACCAAGCAGTTGGCAGATGACAACAGATGATAGAGCCAGATGGCATAAGCCTCAAAGGAGCAGAGGAATTTTTTTTTACTACAGGGTTGGGAGAGAATAATTATCTGGAGGCGGCTTCGGGGAAGCAGAAGCCACCTCCTCCTGACCCTCTAGAATGAGCAGCATGAGTTTGTGTAGGGTAGATGTTGAGGAAAATTTGCCTTCATTGGTTGATGTGAACTTTGGTCTATTAGCTTTTATCTGTTCCTGCATGTGAGGTGATTTCTGTGCTGTGATCAAGGATTAAGTAAATTCCCCCTTTGGTCTCATTCTCCCGAGCAGGGGAGATATGGGATGAGGTTGCTTTCTGGGTCTCATTCTCCCGAGCAGGGGAGATATGGGATGAGGTTGCTTTTCTGTCCCCCTTTGGTCTCATTCTCTCAAGTAGGGGAGATATGAGATGATGTTTGTTGTTCTGTCCGTGTTGTGAGGTGATGGTTAGCTTAGGGTTAAAGAAATTCTTGATCAGGGGTTGAGAGAATTCCCTCTTTGTTCTGTCTGTTTCGCCCACATCAGCAGATGAAGTGAAGAAGTAGCTATGTTATATCAGAATGATGTGACAGGCATATCACCAGGCCTTGTTGCTTATCGGGATGAATTGGCCCTTTGGCCGATGGGCAACATTCATATCAGTAACTGCCAGACCCTCCCGGAACTGGCCATTCCCCAAGGGGGAGGCAGGAACAAGAAATTTGGCTCTAAGGTACATCTGAGAAAATATATAAGACAGACCTCAGTTGGCAGTGTAGTTATTATTATTATTTCGTCGTTTCGTCATTTGTCATTGGTGCTTCTTCATCATTCTAACGTTTTGAAGACTTCCAGCAACATGCAGCTCACAGCACCAGGGATGTCCTGACTTTCAGCCATGAACCTGGTGAGGGCTGGCTGGTTCTGGACCTCTCCAGTGTTGTTCCCCGTGGTTAGCCTCCTTGAGAACTTGTTAGCATCTAGAAAACTTGTGTGCAGCTTGCAGCTTACAACATCAGAAGACGTCTTAACTTCTAACAACAACAGCAACGACACCAGCAGCAACATTCTTCAGATTGTTAACACCTTGAAAACTTATATGCAGCTTGCAGCTTATAGCATCAGAAGACGCTTTGACTTCTAACAACAACAACAACAACGGCAACAGCAGCAGCATTCTTGGGAACTAGCAAGCAGCGGTGTGGGAGACGCCTGAGTTTCTCTCAGCTACAGACCTGGCAAGGTTTTGATTTACGTCTTTTCCAGTGTTGTTCTCCCCTAGTTTGGTGAGCTTTTGGCATCCACTGTAATAGTTACTATCATATAAAGCTTACTACTGCTTTTGGATACTCCTTACTGATGTTATTTGTGTATTTAGCCAAGTGATTTTTGATCAATAGTAAACATATGTTGGGATCTCTTAAACTTATATGTATGTGCACTTCTTTGACATGGCACGGTTATCAATGTATATAGTTTAGTCTTAACCACCTTTATTTTCGGACATTAACATAGTTCTATTAATTGTCTTTGCCTTTTGTTATTGTATATTGTTAAATAAATTGATTAGATATTAAATAAATAATTAATTAGCCCCGTTCTAGAGTGTGTCCCTCCTGTTTCTTTTCCCCACTCGTGATTACAGTGTGCTGTAATGGGGGTTGGGGGGAGACCAGAAGGTTTCAGTCAAGGAGAGGAGGAGGAGAAAACATTCTGAGGAGACTAGTCTTTGAAAATGGGATAAGGGGCAGGCCCGGTGGCTCAGGCAGTTAGAGCTCCATGCTCCTAACTCCGAAGGCTGCCGGTTCAATTCCCACATGGGCCAGTGGGCTCTTAACCACAAGGTTGCTGGTTCGACTCCCACAAGGATGGTGGGCTGTGGCCCCTGCAACTAGCAATGGCAACTGGACCTGGAGCTGAGCTGTGCCCTCCACAACTAAGACTGAAAGAACAACAGCTTGACTTGGAAAAAAGGCCTAGAAGTACACACTGTTCCCCAATAAAGTCCTGTTCCCCTTTCCCAATAAAATCTTAAAAAAAAAAAAATGGGATAAGAGCTGCTAAGAATATAGTTTTCAAGGTATAAAAGAACCTGTAGGGGTTTTTTAATAATAAAAACCAGATCTTCCACTTGGGAGGGACAAAGTGCTGCTAAGAACTTGTAACCCTGACCCCTGTCCTACATAATTCACCATCCCCAATATACCATTACACTGGGTTTAGGGGGTGCTGTATCCCCTTTACCAGCCTTACCAAAGTATAGTCTCGTAACTCTTAGTTCTCCCATGAAAAATCCGAGACCAGATTGGAATTCTCACTTCCTTCCTTATTCATCCCTTCCCTCCATCTTCTCCCCTAATTTTTTTCTTTTCTTTAAATCACCCATTCATTCAGTGAGACTTTCAAAGCCCAGAAGGAAAATAGATATAAATTAACGTGATGTTGTTGCTTATAAAGAATTGTTACTCATCATCAACTCCTGAATTCTTTACAGGGAGGCCTACTCACCTACAGTGTTTCCCTGAAAATAAGACCTAGCCAGACAATCAGCTCTAATGCGTCTTTTGGAGCAAAAATTAATATAAGACCCGGTATTTATTATATTATATTATATTATATTATATTATATTATATTATATTATATTACATTATTATATTAAAGACCCAGTCTTATAGTAAAATAAGACCGGATCTTATATTAAATTTTGCTCCAAAAGACATATTAGAGCTGATGGTCTGACTAGGTCTTATTTTTGGGGAAACATGGTATTTTTTTAAGATATGTTCCGTACCTCCTATAATACCTTCAAGAATTTCTAAAGATATAAGTGTTCTGACCCAAAGGAGGAGATCCAAGGAAAGATAGATGCTCCCTCATCCCTTCTGTAAGACCTGCCTTTCAAGTTCCAATTTTCAGCCTGAAGGCCTGTTCCGTCTCAATGACTGACAGCAGGGATGCCCAATTGTTTTAGGGAAAGCCTACCTCCTAGGAAAACTATATCTGAACCTGAAGCTTAACCATGTCAGAATTCTAAACCTAATATCCATATCCACACAGAGAAACCAGAGATCCAGTTATTATATAGAAAATGGCAGATGTCACAGAGAGCTTTTATTTCAACTAATCATTAATAAAGCCTGTTTTATGGCATAATTTTATATACTTTGCTGTAATTTTATTTTGTAGAATGATTTCCCAACTGTATTCCAAATGTTTCAAAATTAAATACAAGGCACTAGAAAACATGGTATTTCTTACTGTGTAAAACATGCCTCTGCCTAATATGCAAGCATTTCAACATTGAATTTTCAACCACAAAAGCATGTTTTTTTTCAAATTATACTAATGGTATTAAGTAGGAGGGGGAATAAAAGTAATGCAGACTTAGTGCTAAGTAAATCAAAACTTTCAGTCTAATAACATAGCCTTAATTAGGTTTCTCTTAAGGTACTGTACATATGCCTAAATTCACACATATAAAGATGAGTAACAAAACAATAACAAATTAGTTATCCCTCCAAAACCACAAGTTAAATGAACTGTGTTATTTGTAGCCAGCTAAAGATAGTGGGAGATTTTTTTGTTTATGGTCAATGCCTATATATTATAGTAATCTTTGAGAAAAAAAAATTTTAACTAATCACTTGAGAATCTCTCTGGTGGGAATTCTGAGGAGAAACGAAATGGAAAGAAAGGGGAGGTAAAATACTTTCTTCACATTTCCACAACAAATGTTACTCGTGGTATCAGGTCATAGGACTGAGCTATAATTTCAGCAATCAGATTAATGAAGGTATGTAAAAGTTGAGAGTACTCGATAAACCACTGGTCCTCCACAAACATCTTTGGTGCATCAGGCAAGCAACAAAAGAGTTTGCTTAAGGATGATCTCAGTGCTCAAGACTGACAACTTGGAAACGGAGACACATGCACTCTCTGGCTCACATAACATTTAGCATTTTCCCTCTCCATTAAGATTGATTAATCCAATGTAACAAATATTAAGTGACATCTATCATTTGCCAGGCAGTATGATTGTTGGGTACATAGACAAAAAATATTTGACCCTCAAGGAGCCTTGAATTGAGTGGGAGACACACTAGCAAATTCAATCAGCACATTATGAAAAGTGACATAATGGCAGTATGCCAAAAGTTTAATGGAGTATGAGAGGAGTGTCTAAAAGAGGGGGTGGGGGAGAGGCCAATGGCAGGGAAGGCTACTCATGTATATATACTTTTTGATCTGACTCTTGAAGGAAAAATAGGAGTTTGCTAGGCAAAAATAGGTAGAAGACATTTTAGGTAGAGAAAACAACTTATGTAAAGGCAAAAAATATAAGACTGTGTGGCATTGCCACCTTGCCTCATGATTCAGTCAGGAAACAAATGGCACACTTCAAAGATTAACTGAAAAGGTTTTAAAGAGGTGACTATTTTCAGAAATGTGATCAAGGTCAAGGGCAACAACAAAGGATGGTGAAGTATTCAGGGATAGCAACAGTGGCAAGCCATTAACCACCTGGCCAGAAGGGGCAAGAAAAAGGAATGAGATCACCAGAGCCTGGTGAAAGCCATAGATATGAAACAGGGACTGCCTAACAGGGACCTTGGCCAGCAGCAGAGGAACACAAGCACTGCCAAGTCACAGCCTGGGAGGGGTAAATACTGTGTCCTCTCTTTTCTCCAGTCTCCAGTAGGCACCTCTCATTGGCTGAACCCCACCGCAAGCCAGAGGACAAGGGAGTTTGGGAAAGCTTTCTGTAAAGGTCAGCTTCCAGAAGCCCAGAAATTGAAGACTAGATCTGGAGAAGCAAACAATCATTAGCATACCTCATATTCATATCCCATATCCAAACAATTTCCTATTTCTTGAATAGGTATAGCATAGGTCTGACTGTACCTGTAATTAACATTATAACAAGTTTGCCCTTGTTTCTGCTTCCTTCACTGATAAAGAAGAAAGGAGCTTGTTGAATTAAATGACAGGGAGAGATTCTTAAGATCTGGTTTGCTATGCAACCTCTGCCCTTTGCCAAATCTTTCTGTGACTATTTTTAACTACAGTGATGTAATAATTGTTCTATCATATATTTAAACATAAAAACAAATAATCCTAAGACAGTATGAGATGACATATTGTTTAAGTGCTCATTTGTGTATCTAAAAATAATATCAGTGAATGAAACTCGCTTGCATATTAGACTCGTAGAATATTTTTGGTCACTTAAGACACTTCATACTTGATTTACAAATTCCAATTAAATCACATTGAGGTATCTTAAATTTTTATTATGGACTACATTGTTTGAAAGGGGAATAAAAACAACTTGTTCTTTTACAACCTTTTTTTCTTTTTCTTTTTCAGATCAATAACTCGATCTTACTACCGCAACTCAGTTGGTGGATTTTTAGTATTTGACATTACTAACCGACGATCTTTTGAACATGTGAAAGATTGGCTAGAAGAAGCAAAAATGCACGTGCAGCCATTTCAGATTATATTTCTTCTAGTGGGACATAAATGTGATTTAGCTTCACAGCGTCAAGTTACAAGGGAAGAAGCTGAAAAACTGTCAGCAGACTGTGGTATGAAGTATATAGAAACCTCAGCAAAAGATGCTACAAATGTTGAGGAATCCTTCACGATCTTGACAAGAGACATATATGAACTTATCAAAAGGGGAGAAATTTGTATTCAGGATGGCTGGGAAGGGGTTAAAAGTGGTTTTGTTCCAAATACTGTACATTCTTCTGAGGAAGCAGTGAAGCCCAGGAAAGAGTGCTTCTGCTGATTTCAGACATGCCAAAGAACTAACAAGAACAGATTGGGTGTCATTTCAGGATAAATACTAACATTAACAGGAGAATGATACAATGAAAGCATTTAAAAAAAATGGTCAATCATGTTAACACTATTTTGTAAGGTATTTGATTCAGAACGCTATGCTTGTGCTAAAATATCAAGCAAAACAGACAACTTTTTCTTGAAACTGTAGTAGAATTACCCCCATTCTCACTTTGTTGGCCATAATGTCCAAATACGTCAATATTACTCATTTTTCTTGACAGCTTGAAATGGGTTTTGGGGTTTTTTTTGTCTGATTGAAAAGATTTTATGAGGAATTACATTCTCTTGAGTTAATTTATTAAAATTGAATGGTAAAGTGAATTTAAATAATCTCAGAAGTCTCAACTAGGACTAAAATAACAATTCCTTGCTTAAGGTACCAAGTTTTTAACTAGTCTCTGTAATATTTATCCTCCTTTAATTTTGCCGGAACATAAAATAAGTTTTATACTCATTTTTGTTTTCTGATTTGTTGCTCCTAAAATTTTTATGTTTTATGAAGTTACCTAAGGATTCAAGCAAAATATTTTATTACAAATATTTGTAAAAATTAAAACAAAGGAGCACTCATCAGCAAATGTTTTGATGTCATAGTATACTGTCCTTATTTAGATAAGAAAAACAAATTTATTTATATACTGACATTTTCCAAAAAGTAAATGCAATTTACCTTAAACTAAATGCAATTTACCTTGAACTACTGTCAAAATTACCAATATAGGTAAATATAGAATGTTTTTAGTAAGAGCTTTTTTGTCCAAGTAAATTTCCAAATTTCCCCACTTTGAATACAAAAAAAAGTATAAGAAAGATTTTTCTGGACAAAGAAAATTGGGTGGGTACATGTTTGATGTATTTAGCAATCAAATTGTATTTTACAATATCATCAGTAAAAGTAAAGATAAAATAATGAGTTAAGGCTCTAAGATGACTTTTGAGTTTCCTGATTTTTGAGTTTCCTTATTGGTTAAATTCCCCTTCTGGAAGGGACATTTTGATGACAATGTCAAATATTTCATAACATACATTTCTATTCTGTTCTGTAAACCATTCCTAATCCCAAAGGGGCACCAAACAAAGCTGCCTTTTTGGAATCATGAGGTTTTTACTGTCAAACTATAGTAGCTTCATTTTGTTTGAAAACCAAAGTGGTATGGTAGAAAGAATACTTAAGAAGTCAGAAAACCTAGGTTCTAAGCTTGCCTTTGCTATACCAATATTTGTACATAAGTCACTTCACTTCTCTAAGCAGTTTTCTCATCTATAAAATGAGGTTAATAACCCCATTTATTGTGTTTCATGGACTTATTTTGAAAATCAAGTGAATCATGTGAAAAAGCTTTGTAAATAGAGAAAGCAGCATACAAATGTGAGATTGGTATCAGCCGCTCATGGGCATACTTTTTACAATGGATGAGAATTTGGCTTTCTCACGTTCTTTTGCTGCATTCCCACCTTCTGTAGAGAGAGCAGAAGAAGGTACATGTTCTCACAGACCTGGGGGAATTCTTGGTTTGATGTATACCCTCTGTCCTCTTAACCTGAAACACTGCTCCTCCAAAGTAGAAACAATAGGGAAATCACAGGAGACTGAATTCAATCAAAAATCACATTTGAATGTAGTTTTTGAGCATCTTTGAAATAGATATTTAATTATATTTTTAAGTACTTGTACATTTTCTAGGTTCATGTAAGTATTTTTAATAGTGCTTATGGAGACAAGAATATAAATTATAACATCACCGTAAAAATTTTGAATATTTTCTTGATATTCTTAGATTAATTTCACTTGAATGAGTTCAAACTATAATTGACCAGATAAGAAAATACCTGTCCCCCAAAATGTGAAGTAATCTATTTTTACTGTTAAAATTTTAAATCTTATAATTTTCCATCAGTCCAAAATGGCATAAACTCAAAAACTGAACATCTAACAGCAGTTTAAAATATAGTCACTTATGCTCGCTTACAAAGTTAAATAGCTAAAATAGGAAATGTGATTAACGTCTAGTGGACACTCTTCATAATACTAATGCTAGAGTAAGACTAATATTTGGGCTAACAGATATGATGTATTCCAACATTTAGAATAGAATTAAGGAATTGGAAGAAACAAATAGGAAAGCAGAGCCCCAAAAAGTTAATACTTACCAAGGTCACACATGAGCAGAAGCAAGCCTAGAGCTCTGGTTCTCCTTACACCTTCATTGGGGTTCTTTCCATTACCATTCTGTATCAGGTGTGTTGGTGTTTGTGTGTGTGGTAAAGAAAAGGGGAAATGTGATCTAACTGAATCCACAAAATACTAAAATTGAGCTGAATCATTTTGACATTATAGAGGAGTTATTCGTGGTATAACAATATTAAAATGAACAGTGACTACAAAGAACTGAATTTTTTTTGTTGTTTTCTTATTGTCTTTTTTATATATTTTCTTTAGTTTTTTTCTTTATTTTAAATTTTAATAACTGAATTCTTATACAAGATTGCCAAATGTCTGTATAAGCTTAGCCAGATGATCTTTATCCATATATTCAAGTGTATACACATACATATGGATATTATATATATATATAAAATAACTGACCTATTTTCTTATACATCGTTATAGAGAATATGGATTATAATGCCTAAATAGTAAAAATATTTGCTCCAGGCAAAACCATCATTTTAACTAAGTGTCTTAGAAGTTATATTAATATATACTTGAATCAGATATGATTGAAATTATTTAATTTGAAATTTATTTAATTTAAATTTGAATCTATTTAAAAATTTTAAAACTAATGATGCTACAGTATTAAATATTTTAAATAAATATGATTAAAAAATGAAAAACCATCCAATCATGTGATGAATCTGTCCCTGACAGAAATTGCTCATCTTGAGTTACAGTAACACTTTTAGTGCATGTGGTGATATGAGGGTTCATTAAATGGTAAGCTTAAACCAAAATGATTATGTAATCAGAGTGCTTTTAAATGTGGCCTTATATTCATAATAGTAGCAAACAAGATTTCTTGAGCCTGGAATCTTGAGCATTTACTTTAGGTTTCCAAAAGCCTCAAAGTACTCCATGATTTTTTTGTGTGTGGCAACCAATGCAGTTTTTATTATTAAGTTAACTTTACCAATCTATTTATCCAAATTTACATCATTTAAAAAAACAAATCTATGGATTAATAAAATAATTTTAAGAGTGCTTTTGTCAGATTTTATACTGCCCTTGGTTCAATTAAGTACAGAACTTCCACTGACTTCAAAGAGTGCACTGTATTTGAATAATTTCCTTGGGTCTGACCTAGTGAGAAGGATTTGAAAGACTAAAGGCCCATTTCATAAGCTAGCTCATTTGTTCCCAGTAATGCCTGGAGAGATTTAGTTGGAAATCCAAAAGAAACATAATCTTTAAGAAAATAAACTTAGATGGTTTATATTTTAATATAGAATACATTCCCAATCAGAAGCTAACTCTTGGGAATTCTACAGCTGATAAATAGCCATCTCTGCTTCAGAATCTTTCTAAATCCCAGTGTCTTCACTAAACTTCATTGAGAAACCAATCTTTACGTCATCTTAAAATAACTAACAAACTATTCTGAACTTAAATGAACTACTGCATGACTTGATATTTCTATAATCTTGATAACAGATGAAAGTAGACACGAGTGAGGAGCTGTGACAATCTCTTATCAATCATTACACTATCTAGTTCATTGAATACACATAATCATGGTATGGAATAAATGAAGAGAAAATAAAAAAGTTTAAGATATTTTTTAATTTAGTGTTCCTGATTGTTATCTCTCTGGGTAAATTTTTTGTCTTTTCTAAAATAGTGCCTAAACTTTGTCTTATCTATGTGACATTCAGTGACGACTAATTGATGATTATTATGTTGAATTAAGCCTATTAAATGTGGGTTCCATATATATGGTTCTATTTTATACATTCTATTCCATCTCATGGAACAAACTTGTTTCGTTATAATCATATCTTGTCTTTTTTTTTTTAGAATGACAGCCAGTGGAAGAAAGATATGGTATAAACTTTTTGAAGTATGGTATTAGTGTTATTTTGTTTTAAATAATGAATAAAAACAAGAAGACTGAGAACTATGATTGTCATGAGAACTAAGGATTGTTACATTATCCACCTTTAGTGAACCATCTTTAGTGGTGCTTTTAAAACACAAGCAACTATTTAACTGCAATTAAATGGATGTGTGTGTTTATTCACAAATGAAATGCAAATAAGAATTAAAGAACTGAAATTTTTTATATATTACATAATACTGTAGTGGACCATGGGGTCGAATCCAATAATCAAATATTTATATATATGCAGAAAAATGTATGAAGATTCACACTAAAAAAGACAAAATCTATAAATAACCTGTTATCAGTTCAAGTCAGATTTTTGCTGCCAAAGGAGTTATCAAAAGACTTTTAAGTATTCAGAGCTTTATGGATTTCAAAATTGTACGAAAGGGATCATGGCCATGTACTATACCTTAACAGATAATTCAGAATTTGTGACTTTTTTCTAGTTGGCTTATCTTTGTCATGCTTCAGACTTGCACACAATAGAAGCTTATTAGCTTTTGAATTGAGCTGTTAAAACAACATGCAAAAAAATTTTATAATATCTGCACATATAATATCTGCACAAGTTACATATGTAAAATGTTTCCAGCAGTGTTTGGCACATAGTAAACACTTGATAAATGTGATCTTTTAATTTTGTTTTACTTTTAGTATTGCTGTTACAACCACTAAATCGCCAAGAAGCAGTTTTAATCCCCATGGTGTGCCAGAAACTAATCTTTTATAATGGCTGTCTGACTAGTTCATTGTACATGGTCATAACTCTGTGAAATGGTCTGATTCTTAGAGTCAAGGAAAAATGCTTTAAGAGGACAAACAGAAGATGTTACAACTCTTAGGATGGCTGGCAATTGCCAACAGCATCTGACCAGATGGAAAGGTGCTCAAATGACTTTACGGCCATCATGTCTTGACAGCAGTGTTGGAAACAGTTATCAGTAGGAAAAATAATGCATGTGCAGTGTGATAAGGACCGTGGGTCAAAGGATTGGGCTTCTCAGTCTGTTACATATAAAATGATCACCAGTCGCATTGGTTTTAAAAGATTTTTTGGTAACAGCTTTATTGGCATATAATTCACATACCATGTAATTCACCCATTTAAGATGTATAAGTAAATATTTTTCATTTTTTCGTATACTCAGTGTAGTGCAACCATCACCACAGTCTGTTTTAAAACATTTTTGTCGCCTCCAAATGAAATCCCCATACTCTTTAGCTATCATTCCCAATACCCCTCCCCACCCCACACCACCTGAGTCCTAAAAAACCATTAATCTTCTTTGTGTCTCCATATTTGCCTATTATACCAGACATTTCATATAAGTGGAATCATATAATAAGCAGTCTTGTTTGACTAGTTTCTTTCATGTAGTATAATGCTTTTAAAGTAGTACCATCATTTTAATAGAAGTGTACCCATTATGTAATAAATACTAACTCATTGTACAAAATTCAAAACATAAAAAGATGAGGGGGAAATTACCATTAGACCCATCACCTGAAAACAACTATTTTAATATTTAGTATGTTTCCTCCTAGTAGTAATACAACCATGTTATAAAAAGAAAAAAAATCTAGCAATGAAGTAGAAAATGAAAGCCTCCTTTTACCCTCCTCACTTCCATTTCCCTCCAAGAGAAAAATCACTGTTCATCATTTTATATATATATACATATATATATATATATATGTGTGTGTGTGTGTATATATATATATATATATATATATATATATATCCCTCATGTCTTCTTCCTGTGTATTTATACATACAATACACACATATATAATGGAGGAAGAACCACATAAATGAGATCAGTTTATAATATTCTGTAATGTGCTTTTTGGACATAATAGGGCCTTGGAAATCTCTTCCATATTGATATATAATGATTTTCTTTTGACAGCTTTATAAAGTACCATCATATAGAGGTAAATATCATTTATTTAGCCACTTTTAATAATAAACATTCAGACTGTTTCCAATTTTTTGCTACTAGACAATGTTACAATGAACATTATTGAACATATTTTTGGACAAATGTGTAAGTAATTTTGTATGATGGATTCCTAGGTCAAAGGACATTACACATTTTTTAGTAGCTATTGCCAAATTTCCTTTAAAAGGAGTAAGTCAACAATATTCACAAAGAGTTTATAAGAACATTTGTTTTTCTCAGATTCTCATATTTGTACATGGTATGACATAGGGATGTTTTATGAATAAATAAACCATTGTTCCAATGTCATTTCTTCCTTTCTCCAAACATTTGAATTGCCGTCTTTATCACACAAGATTTACATATCTATATTTTAGCTCTATCTTTACCTCTACAGAGTCTGTTTCCAGACTTCAGTTCCACTGATTATTAGTCTATTGATGTTGTGCTAATGCCACACTTTCCTTTACTGAAGTTTTAAAATATGGTGTCACAAGGACTAACCCAGTTGCTATAAGTCCCTCCCATGCCCACCAGCACCCAGACTGGGGTCTCTATATACTATTTCCCACTAAAAGGAACCAGGGCTCTTTGGTAAAATGTCTGATTCTTGGTCTGAGGCAAGAAGTGAAAAATTGAACCTGGACGTCTTATCACACCAGAAAGTAAGGAAGTTATCAAGAACACTACAGACATACCAAAAAAACTTAGAAGCAAACCTGAAGAGGCCAAAACTGGGACTACATGAGCATCAAAATGAACAACAGTGAAGAAAAATAACATTAGATATTTTTGAAACTATGAGTTCAAAATGATGGTAAGAAAACTCATTGTATAATTGAAGGAGCTACTCATACTTCTAGTCCATGATTCCCAGACCCACGTATTTCAGGCTATAGGGGAAACTAGTATATAACCGTCTCTGATTCAAAGCATATACTGTATTGCATAAGACAGAACCCCATGCTTTCAGATCTGCCTCCTAAATCGTTCTGTAACTGAGTCTTCAGTAAGCTGTTTTACCTTTCAGTTAGGCCAGCTGCTTCTGGGTGATGAGGTATGTGGTCGGACCACATAATTGCATAAGCATGAGCCCACTACTGTACTTTCTTTGCTATGAAATAAGTTTCTTAATCAGACACAATGCTGTGAGGGAATGCCATCACCTGGATAAGGTATCCTGCAAGTTCAAGGATAGTAGTGCAGACAAAAGCATTGCAGGCAGTGAAGGTAAAACCATATCCGGAATACGCTGACTTTTGGTCCAAGCAGCAGGGCCACTTGCACAACAATCTGGACCCCTGCCTTTTTTGGAAACCTGATATATGGGTCAGTACAGTATTTTCTGTTGTGGACTAAGTTGTCTTCAGAACACAAGAGGTCTACCATTCACTCTTCCTTCTTCATGGTAAGAGTAGTAAGATACAATAATTTGTTCTTTAGATAGAATATCTCAGCATGTATCTGATCACTTGACCCTTAAAAAAATCTACACTTGTGGCAGGCTCCTGAATCTTTATAGGATCTATTTCCCACCTCTGAGGCACATGTGTGTTACAAAGGCTTCCAGCATAATAGCCAGTCATTTATCATGACTGATGTCATTTATCGATGAAATGATGTTAAGATACTCCACATCTCTTTGGACTATAGTATGTATGACAAAGGACAGGAGAGTTAACAGAGCCCTATGGCAAAACTATAAATTTTTACTGTTGTCCATAACATGTACAAACTGTTTCTGATCCTCTTTCTGATGTAGATAGGAAAGAATGTATTCACAAAACCAAAAAACATATGCCATGTGCCTAGAACCATGTTGGTCTTCTCCAGCAAAGAGCATATCTGGGACAATGCTATAAGTGGTAGTTTTGATGCTACAGTTGGTTGAGTTTGGTAGTCTGTTGTCATTCCCCAAAATCTGTCTGGAATTTTCAAGGACAAGAGTGGTGAATTAAATGGAAACGTGATGAGAATTACCACCCCTGAATTCTAAAATCTTTGAGTAGCCTTAATTTCCACCATCTCCCTCAGGATATAACATTTATTCCCTTGTCCAGGGCAGATGTGTTCGTTCCGAGCCTACAACTTGGCCTTCCCCATTGTGCTAGCTTTTACCCCACAGTCTAATGACCCAATGTAGTGTTGTACCAACTACCACATATGGGTTTCCCAGGCTTAGCGGGTTCAGGGGGAATCTAGAAATTCAAGATCTTTTAGATTATCAGACTAAATGTCCTCACTCTATATGTCAGTTCCCATTCTTTCTCAATTAGGACCCTGACCTTGGCATAGAAGACCTGTCTTGTAGGGAGTTGAACTCTCTTTGGAGCTTGGCTACTCTGATGATTAAGTTTTGGGGGGGCCGGTCCTTGCCTTTCTCTACCCTCCCACTGTAGGAGATGAAAACCTCTTTGGAGGCTATCAGGGAGACCGCCTGGACTTCTAACTGGTAATTAATGCTCTCAGGTTTTCATTATCTTTTTCTTGTGCTTAGTGATAACAACCCAATATCATTGTCCTTAGAGTTACTATAGTTCCCTCCCCCCCCACATAGTTAGTTCACAATCTTCAAATGCCTTACATAGCTCACCAGTTAATGCATTCCCTTCCACCATGTATCAAACAATTCATCCCTGGAGAAAGTTTCAGCAATCTGCGATCTGTCCTTATCATACTAGTAAGAAGGGATGCATTTCCAAAATTTCATTTTATAACTGCTCCTTTACTAAAACCCTCCTGGTAACAACTGTCACAGGATGGATTTTCCAGGAAGCTAACTCTGAGACAGAGTTTGGCTGAGATGGCCAGGCCTTTATTCCTTTCTGTTGATAAAAGTTGTTGGAGATGGGACTTCCAGACGAAGTGTGGCAATAGGTGAGGTGCCTCTCAGCTGCAGACACAATCCCTGAAGCAAACGACAGCTGAATGTAGACTGCAGACAGCAGAGATGGCAGCATAAGTCTTTCATACAAGCGGAATCAGCATGGGTATGTCAGTGCCCACCAGAGAAGCCTATAAGTTAAAGAGACTTAGGGGATATATCAAGTATATGTGTTGTATTGATCATATGATCCTGATTCAACTGTAAAAAAGAATTATGTGACAATCAGGGAAAACTGAATACTAAACAATGATAATAAGACATTATGTTGATTTTTTAGGAGTGATAATAGTATATAGTCATGTGTTTTTTTAAAGATTTTTTTCATTAAAATATAGTAACATATAATATTATACTAGTTTCAGGTATCACCATAGTTATTTAACATTTATATACCTAAAAAAGTGATCACCATAAGTCCAGCAACCATCTGACACCGTACCACACTAAGACAATATTATTAACTATATTCCCTATACTGTACATTACATCCTCATGACTTATTTGTTTTAAGCTTGGAAATTTGAACTTCTTATTCCCCTTCACCTTTCCCCCTCCCTTTCTTAATCTGTCAATTACAGTTGACATTCATTATTATTTTATATTAATTTCAGGTATACAGCATAGTGGTTACACATTTATATAATTTAGGAAGTAATCCTCCTGAATAATCTAGTACTCACCTGGAACTATAGTTATCACCATATTATTGACTATATTCCTTATGCCTTGCTTTAAATCCCCATGACTATTTTGTAAATACCAATTTGTACTTCTGAATCCCTTCACCTTTTGGACTCTGCCCCCCAACACCCCTCCCATCTATCACCCCAATAAATATAGAATCCATCTGACACCACACATAGTTATTCAATATTATTGACTATATTCCTTATGCTATACCTTACATCCCCATGACTATTGTGTAACAACCACTTTGTACTTCTTAATCCCTTCCTCTTTTGCACCTACCCCAACCCCACTCTCTTCTGACAACCATCAAAATATTCTCTGTATCTATGAGTGTGTCTCTGTTTTGTTTGTTTATTTTGTTCTTTAGATTCCACATATAAGTAAAATTACATTGCATCTGTCTTTCTCAGTCTGACATACTGCACTCAGCACAATACCCTCCAGGTCCATCTATGCCACCCCAGATGGCAAGAACCCACTCCCTTCCATGGCCGAGCAATATTCCATTGTATATATTTACCACCCCCTCTTTATTTATTCATCCATGGATGGACACCCAGGCTACCTCCTCATCTTGGCCATTGTGACAATGCTGCAGTGAACATATGGATGCACACATCCCCTCAAAACAACGTTTTGGGGTTCTTCAGATAAATACCTAGAAGTGGGATAACTGGGTCCTTTTTTGTCTCTTCTTATAGCCTTTGTTTTAAAGTCTACTTTGTCTGGTTAAGTATTTCTACCCCACTTTTTTTTTTCAATTCCATTTTCATGAAATACCTTTTTTCATCCCTTTACTTTTAGTCTGTGTGTGTCTTTTGATCTGAAGTGTGTCTCTTGTAGACAGTATATGTAAGGGTCTTGTTTTCTTATCTATTCAGCCATACTGTGTCTTTTGATTGAAGCATTTAATCCATTTACATTGGAAGTAATTGTTGATAGATATGTAGTTATTATCATTTTATTATTCATATTTTTGACCTTTTTTTCATCTTAAAGGCATCCCTCTAGCATTCCTTGTATCCTGGTTTGGTGATAATGAACTCCTTTAGATGATTCTTGTCTGGGAAGCCTTTTATCTGTCCTTCAATTTTAAATGATAGCTTTGCTGGGCAGAGTAGTCTTAGTTGTAGGTCCTTGCTTTTCATCACTTTGAATATTATGGGAGCTTCCTTGTAGGTAACTAACTGCTTTTCTCTTGCTGCTTTTAAGATTCTTTCTTTGTCTTTAACCTTTGGCATTTTAATTGTATGTATTTTCACATGGGCCTCTTTGGATTCATCGTATTTGGGACTCTCAGTGCTTCCTGGGCTTGTATGTCTATTTTCTTTGCCAGGTTAAGGAAGTTCTCCATCCTATTTCTTCAAATAGGTTTTCAATTCCTTGTTCTCTCTATTCTTTTTCATAAGGTACCTTTATGATGTGAATGCTTGTACACTTCATGTTGTCTCAGACACCCCTACACTATCCTCATTTTTTTAATTTTTTTTTTCCTTTTGCTGTTCTGACTGGGTGGTTTCTACAACCTTATCTTCTAAATCAGTGATTTGATCAGTGGCTGCCTTCATGTCCAGAATCGATTCAAAACATTTACCTTTCATGGTCATTTTGACTTTGGGGAAGAGCCAGAAGTCACACAGGGATACATTCAATGAGTAAGGTGGATAAGGACACACCATAATGTTTTTATTTGACAGAAATTGCCATACCAGAAGTGATGTGTGACACGGAGCCTTTCTGTTGTGATAAAAAAAAATTATATATATGGTGGATGTTGTTCTTGAGTGTCATCCAACAGAAAGGCAGGGATCTTCAGTATGGAAAGTGGTGTGTCAAACTTTAGTAACAGTGTGTGACAAGTTTCAACTTGCTTGGTGCAGTCAGTCAGGTGTAAGCTATGGTTAAGAAAAAGTGTGTTTTAAAGTGTACCGGAAATCATCCTCCATCATGACAATACTCCGTGTCACACATTGCTTCTGGTACAGCAACTTCTGTTAAGTAAAAACATTACGGTGTGTCCTCATCCACCTTATTCACCGGATCTGGCACCATGTGACTTCTGGTTCTCCCCCAATGTCAAAATGACTCAGGATATTGAAGAAGCCATGACAGCACAACTAAAGACACCCACAAAAGAAGACTTCAAGAACTGCTTCAGAATGTGGCAAGAATGACACAATAAGTGTGTTTAAAGCAGGGGAGAGTATTTTGAGGGGGGATTAATGGCAATGTGTCTTTTGCTGTAATAAATTTTTTAAAGTTTAAATATTCACCGTATTTTTTGATCATACCTCATATTGTTCATTTCAGTTACTGTATTCTTTGTTTCTAACTGGTTCTTTTTTATGTTTTCTATCTCCATTTTCACGTTTCCAATCATTTTCTTGAAGTTCTCCCTGAGATCATTGAGATCCGTATAATCAGTGTTTGGAATTCTGCTTCTGGTAGATCGCTTGTCTCCATTTCATTTCATTCTATTTCTGGAGCTTTGTTCTGTTCTTTTATTTGGGACATGTCTCTGTGTCTCCCCATTTTGGCTGCCTCTCTGTGTTTGTTTCTCTGGACTAGGTAAGGGTGTTATGCTTCCTGGTCTTAATAGCATGTCCTTATTTAGTAGGCGTCGTGGGGGCCCCAGTGGCGCAATCTACCTGGTCACCAAAGCCAAGTGCTCCAGGTGTGTCCTTTGTGTGGGTTTTGTGTGCCCTCCTGTTGTAGCTGAGCCTTAGTTGCTATTTGCACATCAGTGGGAGGGATTGACCCTTGGGCTAATTGGTTGTGAGGACTGGCTGTGACAATAGTGGAAGAGCTGTTGTGCAAGGGCTGACCCTATGGAACAGGATCTGCTTTAGCAGGGCTCTTGTGCCTGCCAAGTCTTCCCTTTGGGTGTGTCATCCTTGGAGGCAGCTGGATGGTGCTGCAGCCGGGTCTGAAGTTGGCTACCAGGAGTGCCAGCCCTGGGGACCTTCTTGGAGGGTCCCTACCACAGGTCAAGTTCAGCCACAGCCTGTGCCCTGTCCAGAGCCACCTAGCATGAGCCACAAAGCAATCCATAGATGGCCTCCTCCTGTGCCATGCTTGTAGGTCCCTCTAGGAGCCAGGCCATGAACTGAGGCTGGCTGCCACGAGTGACAAGCTTAGGGCAGTTCAGTAAACTATATAGAGCATGCCAAACTTGTTTGGGGTTTGTGAACCTTTGAGAGATTTTAGGAAAGTTCACAGCATGAGCACAAACAGGCCATTTGTATAGAAAAGCCACTGGAAGCATCTTGGGTGGGCCCACATGTTGGGTAGGGTGGGGCTTTGGGGAATCACCAGGGAGGGGAAAATGAATGGTGTTAGCTAGATTGATGGAGACTCAGATATAGTGCCTGCCAGGTGTGGAGAGGGCTCAACAAAGAAACAATGGATTCTGCCAGCACTTCTGTCTGGGAGAAAGCTGCCCCTCCAGTCCTTGCTCTGAAGCCAGATAATTCAGTTCCTCCCTGTATGTCCCTGATGCCTTTCGAGCTGATGTCCCAGCACTGGAGCTCAGAGCAATTGAGTCTGTCAGTGAGTAAGTCCGTGTGCAAGCCCTTTAAGGAAAACACCTGGGATTGTGTCACCCAGCTACAATCTCTGCTGGTTTTCACTGCCAGACATTATGGGCAATTCTCTTCCTAGCATTGGAACCCTGGAATGGGAACCTGGTATGGGGCTGGGACCTCTGCATCTGAGGTATTCCTCCCGAATTTTCAGTCACAAACAGGTATGGAACTAGCCCATACCACGTCTCAACTCCCCCTACTAGCCTCAGGTGGTTCCTTCTGCATGTCCTTAATTGTAGGACTTCTGTTCACCTGGACTTTGGCTGGACTCAGTGATGGTTATTCTGTAGTTTAGTTGTAATTTTGATGTGGTCGTGAGAGGAGGCAAGCACAGATGACTCTGCCATCTTGACCAGAAATCTATAGTCATGATTTTTAAATGAGCTGTTACCTTTTAGATATACATACTAAAATGTTTTTGGATGAGATGGTAGGCTTTCTTGGATTTGTTTCAAAGTAATAGGTTGGAAGCAAGTTAGAGTATACATGGGACAAGAGTAACTATGAGTTGTTAGTATGGATAGAAAACAAAATAATGTCCCACTCCCCAAAGATGTCCATGTCTGATTTCTAGAATACATCATGTTACATTGCAAAAAGGATTTTGCAGGTGTAATTAAATTAAGCATCTTCAGATGGCAAGACTACCCTGGATTATCCCCAGAAATCATTAGTCCTAATAAAAGGGAAGCAAGTAAAAAAAAAAAAAAAAAAAAAAAAAAAGTCCAAAAAAGGAGAAGACCATGTGAGAGTGGAAGCAGAGGGAGGCCAAATCAAAGAATGAGGATGGTATGTTGCTGGCTTAGAAGATGAAGAAAGGAGTCACCAGCCGAGGAATGAATGCAGCCACTAGAAGATGGAATAGGTAAGGAACATTATTTCCCAAAACCTTCAAAAGAAATGCAGCTTTGCCAACACTCTGATTTTAGACTTCTAATTCCAGTACTGTAGATAAGAGAATAAATTTGTATTGTTTAAGCCACTAAATTTATGGTAATTTATTACAGCAGCAATAGAAATTTAATACAGTAGACATATGAGAATTTCATTGTATTATCTTTTCTACTTTTGTGAAATTTTCTATAATAAAACTTTTTTAAAAAAAGAACAGAAAACCAGAATTGAAAAAAATAAATGTAATACGGGTTGATACATAGTTGGGCAAGTCCTCGTTTTGCTTTCTTTTAAAATTATTTTTTGCTGTTCTTCCACATTTTATCTCCCAAATACACTTTTATTTGGCTTGTCAAGTTTCTGTAAAAAAAAAAAAATCACATATTTTATCAGTATTTTATTGAACATACATAGAAATTAACTTGGGGAAATCATATAGTCTGTGCTGATTCTTGTGTATGTCTAGTGGGTAGATTCCAGGCTATAGTCACGTCTATAGTCCCTCCTTGCAGGAGTTAAAGGAGGACTGTGTTTCTCCAGCTGCCCCATCTACAACTTAGTGGGCAAGTTCTATTCAGAAAGAAGAGAGAAAAAAATGACACTCAGATCAAGTGTCACTTTCAAGACGCATTCTCCAGGATAGCTTTATTACTATAATATAAATATTCTGAGCCCTGTTTGTTCCCTTATGTTTGTTCCTAATTGGCTCATAATCATCGTATCTAATTATATTCTCTGAAATTACCAATACATCATCGATAGCCAACTAAATGATGGAGCTGAATGGAACTGAAGAATACAAAGAGAATTGATCCTGAGCATTTTGAGGCATGCCCTGGAAACTAACAAAACAAAACAAAACAAAACAAAACAAAACAAGTGAAGGGGAAAAAGTAGAGGCTGGTGGAAGAAGTAGCAAAATTTAAGTATTAATATTGATGTGACTCATTGTCTACATTTGTGAAGCCTGGGGATAGTTTAATTTTATAAGCAGTAAGTAATTCACTAGGCAAAAATATAGCATAACCTATCTTTTGTGCTGCAACTACTAGATTGCTTTGGTACAGCAAAAATACTCTGACAATTTACTTCAGATTTAATCAATTAAGAAATTGAGTTTCATCTAAAAATACCCTAAATTCTATTACTAAATTATTATTTTCATAGTCCATCCTTATCTTGTAAACTGTCTAAACTGAGAGAACTTAAAAATAAATTAGATAAGGTTTTTATATGATAGTGGCTTGAATAAAAAGTATTATAGAATTTAAGGGGGGCCGGATGGCTCAGTTGGTTAGCTCTTAACAGGGTTGCCGGTTCAATTCCCACATGGGATGGTGGGCTGCGCCCCCTGCAACTAAGATTGAAAACTGCGCCTGGACTTGGAGGGGAGCTGTGCCCTCCACAACTAGATTGAAGGACAATGACTTGGAGCTGATGGGCCCTGGAGAAACACACTGTTCCCCAATATTCCCCAATTTAAAAAAAAGTATTATAGAATTTAAGGTAAAATTTTAATCAGATTAAGTCTCCAAGTGGTAGCATGAATAAAAATGTTATAATTGGCCAACAACTGCTATTTTTTGGTTTCTTCTACTTATTAGGCAAGATAAAGTTATTATTGGGAAAGTGAATAATTATTTGTGTAATTATAGATAATGAATCAAATAACAAGTATTAGGAGTGTGTGTGTGTGTGTGTGTGTGTGTGTGTGTGTGTGTGTGTGTGTGTCTTTCCAGGTCTTTGAAATCCTCCTTAAGCCAAACAGTCAACGCGATCTCGAATGGCAGCTCCTGCCACTGTCGTTAACTGTTGCACCACTGGGCGGAGCTAGTGAGATAGAGTTTTGAACGCCCTATCCCAGCGGCTGCATTCCCAGCAGTGGTCACTTAGAGGGTACCGGAATGCAAGGTTAACGAGCTTCGAGTTAAACCTTTGACTTTTCTATCCATGGAGGAAAGTTTCTAGCTGCTGGCGAATATATTTGGTGGGCGAGTAAGGGAGAAAGGGTGAGCTTGACTTGGGCATTGGCGCAAACAGGTCCAGAGGATGTGCAAACAGGTGCAGCAAAGGTCAGAAAACTTGGCACCATCTCAGGTTTAACTACTACTCTCCTATATGTAGAGAATTATGGGACAATGTGAGAGTAAGGCACTAGAGATCCACACCTGTGGACCAAGGGTGAAGAGGAACTAGAGCCTGAGTCTTTTGTGAGGCAGCCTCGGAGGATACAAGTATCAGGTCCAGAAGTGAAGGTTCTGCCTGACAGGACAAGTGAACTATTACTTGAGCTTTTTGTCTGTTGCTTTGATGCTTTTCTCTGAAACCATCCTTCACACAAGAGTATTAAATCACAAATCAGAGGACTTGGATCTAGTCCCAGTTCTGTCAATTGACCCCAAGCAAATTCATAGGCTGCAAGTTGCTCAACCCAACAAATTGGTTAAAATATCTATTTGTTCCAGAAATCATATACCTAATCACTGTTTTTTCAAGAATTGATGATTCTAGGGCCTCACAGTGTTGTTTTGCAATATTCTTAAATCTTCAGACACTTTTCTTATTTTTCAGGGGGGTATTTTGCATTATAGACTTATAGGTAATGTAATAAGTTCCATATTTGTTAATCCATCCCTGTCTAGAAAACATAATTGAGGCGTAACCTTCAGGCATTGTTTAACACTTGGTAAGAATAATAGTGAATAAGTGAACAGGTGACTATTCACCTGTTGTTTTTGACAAGACTAGTCCCAAACTAGTTATTAAACATCATTCCCCAGAATTCTCTGTGTTGCAGATAAGCCTATGTCTCTCCCTGGGTTTCCTGCCTCCTCCTGTAAGGGTCAAGGGAATTCCCAAGAACTCTGTGCATTTGAAGGGAGTAGGAACGCCCCTCGCCAGCTTCTACACTTTCAGCTGCAGCAGAGAAGAGGAAACCCTAGAGGTCTGTGTGTTTCTGGCAAGATCCCCACCCCTGCCTAGTCATGACACACCCCCACTATCTGCCCTTCCACCATTAAAACCAATATCATTATGCCTTTAGCTTTATGTCAGTCTCTGCAAGAAGCGCCTATACCTAGGTCACCCCTCATCTGGGTACACTTCATCACTTACCCCTTTCTGATTCCATTTCCCCAACCTCTGACCTCTGTACAAGCAGTGAAATCCTTCGTATCTTCAAACTCTTCTCTTAGTGGTTCCTTTACTTCCTTATTCTAAGTGGAACTTGATTCTTTCCTGAAGTCACTACTTTTCCTGCATCTTGAGATGGCTAATGTACCACTGGGCCTGGAGGTCATGTGAGGGTCTTCTTTGTTCCCCACTGCCATTTTTAAATCATCCTTCTCTCCTCTTCCCTAGAAGCACTCACTTGGAGTCTGGTGTCAATGGACCATACATCCATTAACTCTCCTTGCCATAATCATGTACTGACACACCCCCCCCCCAGGTCATACTCCCTCATTCCTTAATTAATTTAGATACTGACTCACTGTCATTCTCTCCAACATGACTCCTGTCATAATTCTTAGTGATTTCAATATTCACACAGAAGATTTTTAATACCCTGGTGTTTTAGTAAGGTTTCTCCTGAAAGTAGACCCTGAAACACGGACTTGGGTTACAAATGGTTTATTTGGGAGATAACCCAGGAAGCAGGAACCAGGGAGCAAGAAGAATAAGATAAGGAAGGAGGAAAAGCCTCTGTAAAGGTGTGGCATTAAGGTCACTACCATGAACAAAAGAAACTTGAGTCCACTGAGACCTCTGCGAAGCATCCTGAGTGCCCCACAAAATTGTTTGCGTGAGGACCAGAGGCGGAGGCACTTATTCACTGGCTTCTGACCTACTAGTTAAGGGTTGTTCTCAGGAGCTTTATCTTCCCCACACTTTGCTGTACTTTCCTGTGAACCTAGCAGGCTGCTGGGCCTTCAGAGAAGACCCTGAGGTGAAAGAAGAAAGGAGAGGTGCCCTTTTCAGGTGGGAAGCTGTCAGGGGAGTCTGAAATGTCCATCATAGCTGCTACTGAAATCAGAAATAGGTCAAGGGGATGTGACTAGGACACCATCTGGAACGCCTGGCTTCTCAGTTCCCTGGCCTTGTCTTTCCCAGTGATCCTGTTCTCCACCCTACCTCACTACTAGCTCCCTGATCATAGCTTAGCCCTTGCCATTACCAGTAACTGCAACCGATAACAGCCTAAGCTCAATGTCACCCTCCAGCCACCTGCTCCTATCTTCCCAACTTACTCCCTCTGGTATCTTCATTCCAACAATCCTTCGTCTCTCACCCATACAGTACTTTAATCCTACTATATTTTCAGTTTTTCACCCTCCAGATTCAATTTTAACCCCATGGTCAATCATCATACTCTTACCTATATGCTCAGCTCACTGCCACATCCTCTGTCAACAAAACCCTAACCTGGATTAGAGCCTAGTTTGTATCAATTCAGTGCCTGCACCTAAGTGTCTGAATGTGGCTTTAGAACGAAACAGGTCCTGCTACTCAAGAGCAGTGAGATCTGAGGTGTCTTACTTAACCCTGCTGTCTTAGTTTCCTTAGCTATGCCAAGTAGTCTCAACTAAAATTCAGGGCCACTACTCTCAATTGGGTCCTTCGGACTGCCCAGGAATCAGAATGCATTTCCTGTATCTCTTCCCTCTCCCTTCTATATTCTTTTCTCATTTCTTCTTAAACTTCAGAATATCTGTTGTTTAAGACATTTGTAAGAAAATGATTATGTAATATACTCGTATGTACAAATTGGACTGTGAGAGTTTCACTCTGGACCTGGTCCCATGGAAATCTTAGGATGGTTTTGTTCAGTTTCATAGTTGCTAGTGGGGTTTTCACTTCCTTGTCCAGGGCCCCACTTTCCAGAAGGGAGAGTGGAGCTTAGAAGTGTTTTGGACCATGGAGGGGGACTGTCATTCAAGCAGAGTAGATTCATGGGCTGAGCGTAGACTTAAAGCACAGGTGACTGTCTTACAGGGAATATAGAAAAAGCTGTCTCCAAGATACCCTCTCTCAAGAAAGACAACTAACACACCTCTCAGCACAGGCAATGTGTGGCATTTCCTGGCACAGCAAAGAAAGATCTTCTGGCTTAGGAATAAGGATAGAAATTGATATAGGGATATGGTTAGATTCCAGTTAGGGTTAGGCTTAGGATTGGCTCCCATGGGTCTTCCTGGGTAATCTTTTGAGACAGACTCTTTTTCTCCATGTGGTATACAGAGATCTGGGAGACCCCAACAATCATTCTCCTCCATCTCTTGGGGCTGTTTCTGTCCTCCCTCTTCCACTCCAAAATCTTGTAAACCCTTGGGGCCCCATCTAGTTTTTCACCAGTTCTCTAATCAATATATAGTGTATTGATTAAACTTTATATGCTATCTTTACATGTAAAAAAGCTTTTTGTTTTTTGCTTTGCTTTTTACAAATCAAAAGCTTTGTTTTATAGCTGTTGTATTTAAAATAGACTTCCAGAGCCTGTTGTGGAAGTAATAATCCCAAACATCCTGGACACAAGGGACGCATTAGGGCCTGCTGGTAATTGTTTGCATTTCTACAAGAAAGTGTGAAAAAAGTAAGCACAAACATACTTTTCAGTAATTTATATCATACAGCTGAGTGAAAATAAAGATGTGTGGGAGTCTTGCCTTAAATTTGTAAAAATGAAACAAGTGTGAAGTGGAATAAAGTGAAGAGCAAAAAAATGAGGTATGCCTGTAGTGGGAACTCAAACAAATATTAAATACTTAATTGGATTCTTTAAGTAGGGTCATTAATTAATTGATTTATTCAATTATTACATCATAGTGTCATCGGACTTTTTTTAGAGTACAAAAAACTGATTACAATTTAATCAAGAGTCTTACATTTTAAATTAAGCAGTAGAGTTGGACTACAGTTGAAGATAACCCAGTTTCACAGGAAAAGGGAACCATGATTATATAAAGTTTATTCTCGACTAGGCCTTTTTCTCTGACCCAGTTGAGTGACTTTGGCAGGATAACCTCTCTGAGCCTCGTTTCCTCATCTGTAGAACAAAGATGACCTCTATGGTAAGAGTCATCCCTGTGTTAACATTCTGCCAGAACACACAGGCATAGTGGCTCTGAATCCTTATCCTACCATTTACTCATAGTTTAATAGTGTATTGCTCTCTACTAAGTCATTTGTAAAATGGAGACACCCAGATGGCGTGCTTGTTATGTTGATTTAGTGAAGTACTACATAAGCTTTCCAAATTGCCTTTCTGCTTCTATTCACTACACAGCAGTGAGAGTTAAAATGGGAGTTTGATCATGCCATTCCTGTGTTCGAAAGCCTGCAATGATTCCCTATCTCCCTCAGGTAAAAGCCAGTCTTTATGGTGGTCTACAAGGCCCTATATAATCTTCTGATCTCCTTATTCTCTGCCCTGAACACACCAACTTCTCACTATTTCTCGGACACTCTTGGCAACCTACTCTCCGTGCTTCCCCTGTCTGGGATCCTCTTCTCCCACAAATGACCTGGCCTCTTCCTTCCCTCTTTCAAGTCTTTGCTCAAACACGATCTTCTCAGTGAGGACTACTTGAATCACTGTATTTAAAATTTCCAACTTCATCCCTCCCTTCCATTTTATTTTACTACATAGCTCTTATTTATTTCCAACATATTACGAATGCTAGTAAAAATGTATAATACAATACCAGGTATATTGTCGGTTGCACATATAAATTATATTCTCTTCCTTTGGCCAGTCCCTTGTGGTCTGAAGGGATAATGCTTGGGGGCTTAAGGTTTAGGATCTTCTAGGACAACGCCTTCAGGAAATCCAAGGTTAATGTTCATTGCCCAAACAATCTTTTATAGATTATTTTAGTGCGAGACACTCTTGAATAGAAAAATTAATAGTTAAGGCCCTTTCTGCCATGTAAGATCTCTGCAACTTAAAAGAGGGCCCTCACCCAACCATGCTGGATCTCAGACTTCCAGCCTCCAGAACAGAGAAATAAGTTTCTGTTGTCTATTTAAAAAATAATTAATAGTTAACATTTCATTCGTTCATGTATTCATTCATTCATGTATTCATTCAACAGATATTTATGGGGCGGTTTCTATGGCCAGTGCTCATGGAAGACAGCTGTTACAAGCATTTCATTCGAGGTAAGCTACCTCCCTTAACACTCAAGTCGGGATTTGGGGCGGGGGATAAAGGGAGATGCCTGGTCCCGCCAGCAGAGGGCGTGATCCCACCCTCTTCGCAGCCTGTCGGCCCACCAAGGCGCCCAGGCTCCCACGCTCGCTCCCGAGCGCGCCCCCGCCCGCCGCGTCACGTGATGCGGCTGTGGAACCTGAGCTGCCGGGCCTAAGCCGAGCTAAATTCGTTGCCGGTGGCCGCTGCGGGTGCAACCACAAAGGCTAATCCGAAGGAGTGGGGAGGGTCGTGGAGTCGATGCTTCCTCTTCCAATTCAGGTCGGCTCCCGTTACCTTCTCACCATTCACCGTCGCCGTCTCCCTGAGCGTTTGCATGTGTGGAAGCTCCGGTGACCATGTAGGGGGAAAGAGTGAGGAAGCCAGGGACGAAGTCAGCGCTGTCTGCACGCCGCCCGGCGCCCACCACACCCCCGGTGCGGGCCGGTGGGCCCGTCGGCCCTGGTGGGACAACTCCGGCCTCCGGTTGTGGCCTGGCCCGGGGCGCCACGAAATCTCGCTACGTCTCGCGAGAATCTAAGTTGAAGGAACATGGCGACGTCTCATCTGTTAAAGGTAAGACCCTCAGGCTAGCTTGGCTTTTACTTCGCGACCGCTGGGTTCAGCTCTTCGGGAAAGGTTCGGATCGGGTTTAGGGGCGAATTGTAGGAGTGTTCAGGGGTTGTCTACAGGAAGGGAGGCCGGGGAAGCTGCCGCCCAGGACCGGAACGCGGGTCCCTGGCCTTGGGGTTGAGAGGCTCTGGTTGTCCCTCGGGCCGGTTGACCGGTGTGTGAAAGGCCCAGCTGAGGGATGGCGGGTAGCGCTGCTCTCAATGGACCAGCTCTGGCCTCGGACGGGAGGTGAATGGTGGTGCTTTGCCGTGACCGATTGGGCAGTTAGTACTCTTAGGGTCTCGGTTTGTTCTGAAGCGAGAGTCTAAGACGTATAAAAGGAAAATCCAAGAAAATGCTGCCTGACATAGGGATCAGTGACTACCCCCACCTCCTTAATTTCTGTTCTTATTCTCTGCACGAAATTCTAAGTCAGACAGCAAGCACTGCCTTCCACTCCATTCCCTCCCTCCCTCCCTGCACGCTGTACTTTCCCTCCTACTCTCCCATTCTTGAGTTCATATTTTACCCTTTTTTCCTTAGGAAACTGCTCCTCAGCCCCAGTACAGCACACAACCAGATGACTACGGTACTGAGGAAGTGCTGCCATCGCTTTAGGGCTTAGGAAAGTTACCTTATCAAAGAAAACGGTTAGTTAGTTTTATGTATTTGGGATAGCAAGGGAGATCTAGAGTCAGAGGAGCAGATTCTCTACTATCAACTAAAACGTTTGGAGGAAAAAGAAAAGGCACTAATCTGCTTATTCTGTGTTTGTGTTTATAGTAGGAACGTTTTGCCTTAAACGTGTTTACTGAATTGGTCTGATTAGCTCAGGGAACATAAATACAGAGGATGAAATACTCCCCTCGAACCCATCATTATACATTCAGGCAGTGAGAATGGATAGTGGAAAATAATTGAATAGAAAATATGTTAAAATATACCGGAACCTCACTCATGTCTTTTTTTAGACTACTGATTTTAACTGCCTGATAGATGGGACTGTCCTATAAAATGTAGAAGTATTTTAACTAACTTAAGAGGCAATAATATAGCTTCCTTTAAATGGGGGAGGGGCCTAGAACTAGACTGAATTTCGGCCACTTAGAAGCTGTGTGACTTCCGGCAAGTTTCTTAATCTCTGCCTAGGTTTCCTCATCAATGAAATGGAATTATTAATAGAACATGTTTCATAGGAGCATTTTGAAGATGGAGTTAATGTATATAAAATGCTTAAAACCATGACTGGGACTTAATTAGTACACAATACACCTAAATTACTAGAATCACTACTCTTATTTCTCTAAGAAAACTAAATAATGGGAATTGAGTGACCCATCCTACTGGACTCTTCTTTTGTAACATTATTGCAAATTTTAATATATTAGTTCAGAAAGAAAACTTGTTTAACTTCAAAAGACTCCTATTAATGCATCTGCATGATTACATAAGCAATAGCTTATGCTATTAATTGAAATCATGCAAAAAATAATTGTGTTCCTGATTCTTTGAATTTTTGACTTGATTACATGCATATACAGCAGTCTTTCCCCATCCCCCAATTATCTCAGAAAAGAGCCTTTTACTTTATTCTACCCCATAAAAGCTTTGCAAAAGATTGTTTGGAGGAGATACAAGTCTGAAGTTGTATCAGTCAATACTACTAAGTGGTTACTTTGTAGAGATTATGAATCTACATCTACAGCACACATCTATAGAATAAAAAAGCTGCCTGAATTATGTAGAAAATGGATACTTAGTATTTAGGTTAAAAGGATAACAAGAATTCAGAAGTTCTGTAATTCAAACAACTTTTATAAATAAAAGGAAGATGGCAGTGCTTTGAAAAAACTGGTAAATTACTCAGTCATTCTAGTGAACATGAAAACAGATGCCAAAGATGCACTGGGAAAATTTCAATAAAACTGTTTTATGAAATGTTGAAAGGGGGAAGAAGAATTTTTAAATATTATTTTATATCATATGTGATTTTAAATACGTACAACTAATGGAATATAATGGACAATATAAATACACGTTTAATTCTTTATGTCACCAAAAGTTTACATATTTAAATTGGCCAGAAATCTTTTCTTCTCTCCTTATTGGGGGGGCGGGGGGGGGATTGCCCTAAATTCTTGTATCTAGAATTAACTAATTAAAAACTGGGAAGTTTGTCTTGGAGAAATGTAACGTGACCTTGCCAGGGTAGAGCCATAACATAAGCCATAGGGTCATTTAAATTCAAGGCTAGTGCTACGTTGAACAGAGACAGGGCTGGCTAGGAAGTGGCCAAGTTAGCCTCATTTCCTTTCTTGACAGAATTCATAGACTGGTTCCTTAGAAAAATGCCTGAGACATTGTGTAATTAGATTTCACCACAGCATATTTGACAGAACTATCTTGTCCTATGGCCAAAATGGTGATATGTGGGCGAGGTGAGAATACAATTAGAATTTGATTCATTATCAGTTAAACAACTGTGCCTGGAGGGAGGCCGTTACTGTCCTGCTGAAAGAAAATGCCCTCTACCTGTTTACCAGTAACTTGGATTAGGTTCAGTTTATTGAATTTGTGGATGACAGAGTTCAGAGGAATGTGTTATGAAAGATAACAAGAAGCTAATATGTTATGAAAGATAACAAGATTCAAAACTTTGATGTGGAACTTATAAGTCAGAACCCAATGTAATAAAAACTATCTACTTTTTTTATTTTGGAATTTGTAATAATTGTATTCTCCATTTAAAGCAAGTGGACTATTGCTGGATTTTGGGAATCTTTTGGATATACAAAAATTTGTGTTATACATTTTGACAAATACAATTATCAGTTGCTTGGGGGGTTTAGATCTCCAAAAACTTTTTAGTATTACTACTTTAACTTTGTTTTAACATATAGTTCCACTTGTTTCTTTACTTTTGCAGTTATCATCTAGGCCCTCAGTGCTCATTTTCTTTATTTCCAATTGAATATTTTTTTCCAAATAACAATTGTTTAAATCTTGTTTTTCTGAGCATTACCCCCGTTTAATTCTTAGCACATTATTTTTTCCAGCTGTTTGGAGTGTCCTTAACTTCCTGGGTCAGTACCACAAATTTTTCTAGTTTCCCCTATGTTCTCCTCTTTTCCAAGGCACCTGTTGTATTGCCTCCTTCCACTTGTTCTGCCTTCATTCTCCACCAGGTCTTGGCAGCATGCCTCCTGTTATTTTTATTTCAGTCTCATTTATTCTCACTTCTGTGGGGATAAATGTTCATGTAACTCCTCATATAAACTTGTGCTCTGCTTTGGCCTCAAACTTTTGCCCTTTTCTCTTTCCATTCATGATCACAGTTCTTAGAAAAGCAGTACCCACTTGCTGCCTTTGTAATTCTTTACCTTTTTTAACTTACTGTGACTTTGTTCTCTCCCCCCACACACAGTTATATTGAAGCTGTTAGTCTTAAGAGCTCTGGCAATTTCCTGATTGCCAAATGAGATTATTCTCTGATACACTTATCCTCCCTTCTGATATTGTTGATTACTACCTCTACTTCCCTTTTGGTTTATGACATTCTCTCCTTGGTCTCATATCTCGCAAATCACGTGCATTTTTCATTGACCTCCCTTCTCTCCTTCCCAGTATAATTATTTCTCAGGATTTAGTCTTCAGCCCTTTTCTTTTTACTTTTTTTTTTTTCTGGGACAGTCTTAACTCCCATGATTTCACTATTTTTATCTCTTAACTGTGATCTGAGCTCTAGACCAAAACAGTACTAACCATATCACTTTCTTGCTGAGATACCTTTGATGGTTCAAATTCTTTGAGATCCTTCCAAGCTGGGTCTTCTCCCTAATAACACATTTATATTCGTATTCCCTCCCCACCCCGCCGCACCTCTCTCTCTACCTGGCTGGTTATTTGTTGGTTCACTAGCATACCAGAGTCTTCAAGACTCTTTATATGTTTGCTATTTCTTCTGTCAGGAATGCCCCCTCCCCTGTTAAAATCTTATGTATTCATCAAGACCCAGCCCAGATGCCTCCTTTCTTCTGAGTGCTCTTATTTGGAATTAATTGTTGCCTACTCTGCACACACAACCGTAGGATTGCATCAGTCTCTTCTAGCACTTACCTTATGCCTTGTGTATTAGTTACAGGATGTCTACATATTTAACTCCTTTTCTGGGTTGTAAGCTCCATTAGTGCCGGGATTTCATTACTCTGTTGATGCCTTAACTCTCTAGTGTGGTGATCACTCATGGTACATGCTCCGGAAATGAGTGATG
This sequence comes from Rhinolophus sinicus, assembly GCF_036562045.2. Taxonomy (NCBI): domain Eukaryota; kingdom Metazoa; phylum Chordata; class Mammalia; order Chiroptera; family Rhinolophidae; genus Rhinolophus; species Rhinolophus sinicus. The sequence goes on along the minus strand of NC_133756.1, from coordinate 91,396,519 downwards.
ATTGGTTGGAAAGATTAATCCAGTGCAGTAGCTGTGTACTGGAGAGGCTCAGTAAGTGAGTGTTGATTGGTTAAAAGAAGGAATTTCTGGTTTTATTTTATTTTTTTTAATTAGGTGTAGAGAGGGGGAGCAAGAAGGGGATAGAGATATAAAACCAATCCAGAAGAAAATCCACACTTTAAACTGAAATATGAAGCTCACTGCTTTCCTTGGTGGAAACATTTCTATCCTTTGAGAGGAAAGAAAATAGAAATTCAAAGGAGTGATTTAGAGTGTGTGTAGAATTTATTCATTATTAAAATAGTTGTGTTGGGCACGTGTGCAAGGCATCGTGAAGAATACAAAGCTGTGTAAAACAGTGTCCAGCCTGTTAGGAATTTACCATAGACTGAAGGAGATTAAAAAGTACTGATGATTTGCTCTACGGCAAGAACTTCAGAAGTGTTACCACATCCTGTATGGTCCCTCACAGACGAGGAGATCATTTCTGGTGGGATGATCAGGGAAAGTTTAATGGAGCTGGATTTTGAAGAATGGGGAGACTTTTTGCAGGTGGAGATTAGCAGAAAATTTGTGAGGAATGGAGACAAGATGAGTATGGCTGACGTGTGAGAAGGACTGCATGCTGTGTTACCTTGTGCTCCTTGGAATTGTTGCAGCATAGGAGCCCAGAATATGGGCAACAGTAGGAGACAGGACTACAAAGGAGAGTCAGGGTCAGATTGTAAAAGGTCTTCAGTGCTGAACAAAGAAGTTTGAAATATAGTTCCACAGATGATGAATATTTGAAAAATATGTCAGCAAATATATTGTTAAGCCTTCAGTGTTTTCTTGGCTCACACATAAAACCTGTTATCATTACATCTATTTTGTGTGTATTCAAACTCTGATTTGTGGAGTGGCCACAAATGAGGGGTTTTTGTGTAATGTAACCGTGTTCATTAAAACCATAACAGGAGTCACCAAGTCTGGAAAGTAAATTCATTCAACAAGTGTTTAACATTCTCTAATTCCAGCTAGATAATGGTGATCTAGGCAAATTCCTGCCCTTAATGTAACTTACATTTTTGTGGGGGAGAGAAGCAATAAACATATATGCAAATACCTCATTTCCCGAAAAATAAGATCTAGCCAAACCATCAGCTCTAATGCATCTTTTGGAGCAACAATTAATATAAGACCCGGTATTGTATTATATTACCCGGTCTTATATTAAAGTAATACCGGGTCTTATAGTGATTTTTGTTCCCAAAGACGCATCAGAACTGATGATCTGGCTAGGTCTTATTCTTGGGAAAACATGGTAAATATGTACTATAAGGTCAGGTTGTGATAAATGTTATGAAGAAAAATAATCAGGGTTAAAGATAGAGAATGATAGGTATTTTTGATAGGATGATCAGGGAAGGCCTCTAAGGAGATGACATTTGAGGCGAGACCTGAATGAAGCAAGGAAAAAAGCCGTGTGCCTAGTTAGGAGAAGCATCTCAGGTAGAGGGACCAGAACAGCCAGTGCAAAGGCATAGAGTCAGGAACGTGCTTGGCAGGGAATATGGACGTGATACCAAGATTTGAATGTTGCCAGTGTAGTTAAGATACACAACTGGATAATTCTTTCCAATGTTTATTTAAACATAAATGAGAGCCTCATTTATTTAGAACCTTACTTGCCAATTTTCACTGGGTGGAAGGAACTTGCCCTTTTGACTGGGCATCTAAGAGGGCTGTGATCCTTAGGGCTGCCTTCCCTCACTCCTGTGTCCTGTCCTAGAGACATAGCTACATTTGACACTCACAATCTAGGGAGAAAACAAATTCAGAGGTATGTACGTTGGCCGTGGGTAGGGGTGAGAGTGGGAATAATGGACTAAATCACTTCCTGTAAAACTGTGATAAATGTAAATGTGAGAATTTTTCATGGTCTGTGAAAATATATGAGTGAATAGTTACCATAATCTGGAGGTGATGTATGTTAATTAAAGCTACTAACAGGAAGTGACAGTTTAAGATAAACGTAGAAGAGGAGAATTTTAGACTGCAGGACGGTATCAAAAGGACACTAGGCATCTATCTGGTGGACAAAGAAAGGTGGAGCAGAGAGGTAGATAAAGACAGGCGTTTCTTATTAGATATTTTGCTAGGGTCCTGGTGAACCCAGTGTGTCACAGAAAGTCATCTGCCTCTTTTCCCCGAGTAGTAGGTAGACTAAATTGGTGCCTGACAGGCTGTGTAACAAGTAAACAAGTTACAGCTCAGATTAAAGCATTGGTCATACTACATGGAGCACATACAGGTAATATCAGGATATTTGATCTGTATAACGGGTTTGTTCATTCCACAAATATGTGAGCATCTGCTCTGTGCTGGGTACTAGTCTAAGTGTCAGTGGAACAGTAGTGAGTATGACAGACAAGGTCCCTCGTCTTTGGAGCTTACATTCTAATGTGTAAATACTGATACCAAAGAAATAAGTAACAACACATTGGGTACTTTTTGTAATAATGAGGGCTGTGATGAAAACAGTGTAATCAAGAGTGTTCAGAAGATGGGGCACTAGTTTACTTATTTACAATGGAAAATTATTTTTAAATAATTGCTTTCAACTATGTTTTTGGTTTTGGTGTTTTTATTTCATAGAAAGTATTTATCATCAGAACAGTATGGTTTCGTATGTTTAAGATCTATTTAAACAACTATGTTTTGTTGAATTTTCCTTCCCTGGCACTTAATGACATTTCAGCCAGATCCCAAAACTTTCTGGTCTTCTTAAAAAGTACTGTTTAGTCTGAATTAAAATTTCAGTCTCATAGCAAATCAAAGCAACTCTTCCACCAGCTCAAGACTTTGGCTCTGGATATGCAGAGAAGAAAGGGCGAAGGGCATTTTTCTTAGATTGGTTTGGGAAGGCCTCTCTGAGGTGACACTGATGCTGAGACCTGAATGAGCTGCATTTTAAGCAAAGGTCTTGAGGTGCAGTGGTGAACCTGGCATATTAGAGAAACAGCCTTTAAAATGGTGGTGTGGCTGGAACCTAGTGAGAGTTGCCAGTATTTAAATATATACTGTAGTTTGTGGTTCTTTTGGTTAATGGGGATTGCAAATGTGGTTTTAAAATCCCATAACTGGGAGCATGGGCAGTTCATAGACAATATGGGAACCCACACATTCAAATAGCTAACCTCATAATTTATATTATTTATATTATTTATAACCTCATAATTTATTATTTCTTGTCCTGCCTTTAACTTGTCCTTTTACCTTAACTCTTCTTACACTTTTGTCATCGTGAAGAAGATATAGCAAGAAGATGTACTGTAATAATAACCTTTATTTTCTCTTAAATGCAACGTTTGACATCATTGTAAAAGTAATACTGCTCCTACTATTTGATGGGTTGTGTTTTGTCCCATATATTATATAGGGATTTCTGGAGAGTTTCAGGTGAACCAGTAAATCAGTATTTGTATTCTTGTTGCAAATTAAGTGAGTCATTTTAAAATGATTCTGTTACTTTTAAAAGATTTTGCAAGCCAGTTGACTTTTCTTTTTTGTTTACTTTTATGTGTTTATTTAAATATTCTTATTTTTTAACGTGATACCGAATTTTGTATTTGCACATAAGCAATTATATGTCTACTCTTTTTCCTGGGATTAACATGGAATTATTGTAGATGAACTCATTGCTTGAACAAACACTCATGAATTTCTTTTTTTTTTTACTGTATTGGGGTGAAAATGGTTAGTAAAATTACATACGTTTCAAGTGTGCATTTCTATAATACATCATCTATATATCATATTGTGTGTTCACCATGCAGAGTCAGTTCTCCTTCTATCACCATATATTTGACCCTCTTCTACCATCCCTCCTCCCCTTATCCTCTAGTAACCACTAACCTATTGTCTATGTCTATGTGTTTTTGTTTTTTTGTCTTGTTCCTTTGTTGCTTTCAGTTTTACATCCCACGTATGAGTGAAGTCATATGGTTCTCGACTTTTTCTGCCTTATTTCGCTTAGCATAATAATCTCAAGATCTATTCATGTTGTCGCAAATGGCAGTAGTATTTCATCTTTTCTTATGACAGAATAGTATTTCATTGTGTATATATACCACATCTTCTTTATCCAATCATCTATCGAAGGACACTTCGGTTGTTTCCATGTCTCGGCCAACATAAATAATGCTGAACATTGGAATACATATATCTTACATACATCTTTACGGATAAATGTTTTCAGATTTTGGGGGTACATATCCAGGAGAGGGATTGCTAGGTCATATGGTAATTCTATTCTGCATTTTTTGAGGAATCTCCGTATTGTTTTCCATAGTGGTTATACCAGTGTACATTCCCTGCAACAGTGTATGAGGGTTCCTTTTTTTCCATAGCCTCTCCAATATTTGTTAATATTTATCCTGTTGATAATAGCCACTCTATCCTGTTTCCCCAAAAATAAGACCTAGCCAGACCATCAGCTCTAATGCATCTTTTGGAGCAAAAATTAATATAAGACTTGGTCTTATTTTACTATAATATAAGACCGGGTCTTTAATATAACATAATATAGTATAGTATAGTATTATACAATATAATATAATATAATTAATATAATATAATATAATTAATATAATATAATATAATATAATATAATATAATACTGGATCTTACATTAATTTTTGCTCCAAAAGACGCATTAGAGCTGATGGCCCATCTCGGTCTTATTTTTGGGGAACCACCGTAACAGGTGCGAGATGATACCGCATTGTGGTTTTGATTTGCAGTTCCCTAATAGCTAGTGAAGTTGAGCATTTTTTCATATATCTGTTGGCCATTTGTATGTCTTGGGAGAAATGTCTGTTCAGGTCCTCTGCCCATTTTTTAATTGGATTATTTAAAACACTCTTGAATTTCAGTGGGAATTGTGCAGATTTTTTAAAGTGATAATGTATTCTAGAAAGATCTATAGCATCTTACAGTACTGGTCTGGAACACCTCACCCCACTCCAAACACATTACAAAAAGTTAAACTTTTTCTGTAATTTACTTTCTTCCTAATGTGTGTTTGTTTTTCTTTGAAATAACCACCATGGCTATAGATAAGACACTGTGGGACTTTACTGTCCATCTGTTTTAGAACTGATTCTTCCATTAGGCAATACTTTTCCCAAAAAGCTGAATGTATTTTATTTGGGCCTGGGCAACTGACATGTTATATTAATTAATATGAGATCTGATTTTTTTTTTATACTAAATAAGAGCAGGAAAAGGGAGCTGAAACTTTGTTCACCTGTTTCTCTATCATCTTTTGTTTTCTTTCTATTTTAATTCTATCTCTAATTGTTTTGAGAAACTTGACACTGATTTTTCCCCCCTCAGCTCTGTAGGGGAGACATTAAGTAGAAAGCAATTTAGTAGTAAATAAACGTTTATTTTATTTAAAATACAGAAAGAAAGAAAGGACACAAGGAAAAAGAAATGAAGGCCAAGAGTTATAACTTCAACATTTGCTTTTATCCGACAATACATCCAAAACTGTGCTCATATCCTCTCCTACACCATCCAACTCCAATGTATTCCTTTACATGCATTTCTTCTATGGTCAGTGATTCCACCAACCATTCTCAAGTCAGAAATCTGAGAGCCATGTTGTATTACCAAATAGGCAGAACAAGCACATGTTTAGTATACCCTATCCCCCACAGAAAAACAAGGAAAAAAATGTGTGTGGGGGTTATTTTTGACTTTTTTTTAAAGAAAAATTTTGGACAGTTAATATATATTTTAGAATTTAGTATCCTTTGTATTTTGAATTATACTGGGGAGGTTTGGTCATGGGAGGGACTATATACTTAGCCATTTGAGAGCTTAGAGCCTTAATCCTGCTTCAGTTGAGTCATTTTCAATATTCTTTCTCTCCTTTCCACATCTAATTATCACCAAATCCTGTTATTGTAGGAGAATTAGAAGTAGTAGTTCTAATATTATAATAATGATAGCCAGCATCTATATAATGTTTACTTATGCCAACCACTTTTCTCAACATTGTACATATATATCTTTTTTTTCTCTCTTTTTTTAAAAATGTCTATGCAGTTCCTCTGCCCATTTTTTTTTTTTTTAATTGGGGAAGGGGAACAGGATTTTTTATTGGGGAACAGTGTGTACTTCCAGGACTTTTTTCCAAGTCAAGCTGTTGTCCTTTCAATCTTAGTTGTGGAGGGCGCAGCTCAGCTCCAGGTCGTCCAGTTACCGTTGCTAGTTGCAGGGGGCGCAGCCCACCATCCCTTACGGGAGTTGAACCGGCAACCTTGTGGTTGAGAGGATGCACTCCAACCAACTGAGCCATCCGGGAGGCAGCTCAGCTCAAGGTGCCGTGTTCAATTTTAGTTGCAGGGGGCGCTGCCCACCATCCCTTGCGGGAGTCAAGGAATCGAACTGGCAACCTTGTGGTTGAGAGCCCACTGGCCCATGTGGGAATCGAACCAGCAGCCTTCGGAGTTAGGAGCATGGAGCTCTAACTGCCTGAGCCACTGGGCCAGCCCCCATATATATCTTTATATCAGCCCTTTCAAATAACTTATTAAATCCATTTTACATAGATGAAACTAGAGCAAAAAAAGTTTAAATAACTTAAGGTCGCATATTTGGTAAGTGGCTAAGTCATAATTTTAATTTTATAAAGTCAGCTTCATGAACATCTCACCATTAGCACCTTTCTGTTTCATTGCCTCAGTTTAGGGTTTAATCATTTATTGCTCATATGAACTATTGCGGTAGCTTCCTGTCAGATTCTCTTTCAATGAATTTTCCTTCAATGAATTTTCCTTCAATGAATTTACAGATGATCTTTCTAGAAATTAAATATTATCATGTCAGTAGCCAATGGCTACCACTCTCTCCTCCATCTAAAGAATTATTTAATGTGTTATAATCTGTTACTATCATTTATTTTGCTTAGATTGACTACTTTCAGGAACAAAAATGTATTCCAGGATCATCCCTGCCCCAACCTTAACATTAGCATTTTTTTCTAAGGCTCCTTTTTGTGGCATATGGTATTGACAAATCAAGATCTGGATACTAGGTATGCTAATTGTTACTGGGGTGTCACTCATTTCAGGCCCTCTCTGTGGACTGAACTAAGACACACACACAAACACACATCTGTACTATACGAGGTCTGACGATTAAGTTTGCGAACTCATCCTAGAAAAAGGGCTACATACCTAATTGCTGAATATCACAACGGTCACCTTCAAAGTACTCCCCTTGGGAAACTATGCACCAACGCCTGTGCCTGGTCCACCCTTCAAAGCAATTTTGGAACTCTTTTTCTGGAATGGCCATCAGAACTGTTGTTGTATTACCCTTGATGTCCTGAATGTCACCAAAATGTCTTCCTTTCAATATTTCCTTTATCTTTGGGTAAAGAAAGAAGTCATTAGGAGCCAGATCAGGTGAGTAGAGAGGGTGTTCCAATACAGTTAGTTGTTTACGGGCTAAAAACTCCCTCACAGATAGTGCCGTGTGAGCTGGTGCATTTTCGTGATGCAAGGACCATGAATTGTTGTTGAAAAGTTCAGGTTGTCGAACTTTTCACGAAGCCTTTTCAGCACTTCCAAATAGTAAACTTGGTTACTTTTTGTTCAGTTGCTGCAAATTCATAATGAATAATCCCTCTGATATCAAGAAAAGTTTAGCAACATCGTGGCAACAAGTTTGCAAACTTAATTGTCAGACCTCGTACTTATTTCTATATCTATATTATCAAAACTCATGAGTTCACCCCAATCCCTCCAATTCCAATAAATTCAATTTAATCCTTTTCCCTTTCCGTGGATGTAACTTCCTTCTCTGACAGTGAGAAATCTGGCTTTTGAACTGAATTATTTCGGGAGGGAAGAAGGATGCTATTATAACATCGTTAATATGTATAGATGTAAAACTAGCTATAAATTTCTTAAGTTTAGAATTCTTTAGCAATTAAAAACAAAAGATTTACCAATTATAATAAATACAATACTAAAAACTCAAGATTCAAATGAACAACACTAGCATGACTATTTTTAAAGTAAACGATTGAATTATGTACAGAAATGTATATAAATCATTAGTGTACAACTGGATGCAGTTTTCATAAAGTAAACATACCCGTATAATCAGCACCCAGATCTAGAATAGTAACAGTACCCCTGCAAGCCCCTCTCTTGCCCTGCCCTAGTCTCTAACTTTCAATCCCCTCCCCAAGGTAATCACTGTTCTGACTTCTTATAACTGTAGATGTGTTTTGCCTGTTCATAAACACAGTAAGTACTCTTGTGTCTGACTTCATTGCTCAACATTAGGAGAATCATTTCTATTGTTACTTGTTAAATTTTTGTTGCTGTATTATATTTCGTTGTTATGACTGTTCCACAATTTACCCATCCAATTGTTGATGGACATTGGAGTGTTTCCAGTTTTTCATTGAGAATGAAGATGCTGTATACTTTCTTTTACAAGTCTTTTGGTAGACATATATATGCAGCTGTATTGGAAGTGAAGTTGCTGGGTTATATAGTACACATATGTTTGTCGTTCATAGATACTGCTTCCATATTGACCCAAAAATGAGACTAGCCGGACCAGCAGCTCTAATGTGTCTTTTGGAGCAAAAATTAATATAAGACCCGGTATTGTTATGTTATATGTTATGTTATGTTATGTTATGTTATGTTATGTTATGTTATGTTATGTTATGTTCCCGGTGTTATATTATAGTAAAATAAGACCGGGTCTTATATTAATGTTTGCTCCAAAAGACACATTAGAGCTGATGGTCCAGCTGGGTCTTATTCTTGGGGAAACACGGTAAATAATTTTCTGAAATCATTGTACCATTTTACAGTCTCATCAGCATGATGAGAGTCCTGGTTTCTCTAAAGTGTCTTCAACACTTGATATTGTCATTCTTTTCTATTTTAGCCTTTTTGGTGGAGTGTAGTGATATTTCATTGTGGTTTTAATATGTATTTCCCTAACAATTAATGATAGGTACCTTTTCAAAAGGTTTTTGGCTGTTTAGATGTCTTTATGAAGGGTTTACTCAAATGGCTTGCCAGTTTTTAAATTAGATTGTCTTTCTTTTCTTAATGATTGTTAGGAATCTTTACATATTCTGGATAAGAGCCTCTGATATGTCTATTAGAAATATCTTCTTCCACTCTTTGATTTGCTTTCTTTCACTCCCTTAATGGTATTTTTTAAGGAAGTAAAGTTCTTAATTTTAACATAGTACAATTTGTCTTTTTTTCCCTTTATGGTTAGTGCTTGCTTATACATAAGGTCATACAAATGATCCAGACTCTACTTGTATTGATATCTTATTTAATTTTATAAAACAAAAATAAAACTAAACATTTATTCTTATAGTTTTGAGCCTCAAGAATACATCGTGGAACCCTTTAGGAGTCCATGAACCACAGTTTATGAAACACTATACTAGAATGAATTCCTTGAAGACCTTTCATTTATGTTTTCTAACAACTGGCATAATTCTTGAACTGTAGGCACTTACATATTTCTTGAATGAATAAATGTAACAAGTGAATGATGAAGAAACACCCTAAAATAAACTCTTAGCAGTACTGTTATTTTTGCTTCTTTTTTTTTCTTAAAATCAGTTTGTGTGTCTAAAATGCAAGCATTTTTCAGAATTTGTTTAAATTTTTTTTTTCCTTTATAAAAGGGAAATGTATTGTGATATTTTTTATTTCAGTGGAAAAAGGTATGTAACAGACATGTCTTTCATGTAGTGATGCTTCCACCTTATGGCTTCTAGATAATTGCCACAAATTTTTTATAATAATAGATTTTTGCAATTTACAGACCTGATGAAATTAAGCCAAAGCCTGGATCTGGCCTACAGGTTAAAAGTTCCTTAATTTCTCATCCAGGAAAGATCCAGGGAGTAGTTAAGAATGTATCTCCAACAGAACTAAATTGTTTGGATTTGAATCCCTGCACTGCCACTTATTGCCTGTAACTTTAGGGAAATAACCTAACCTAATCTCAGGTTCAAGTGTACAGTTTTTTTGTCTATAAAATGATAATAACATCACCTTACACATAGGAGTTGTAAAGATTAAATAAATTAATGCACTTGTACCTGATACATAGTCAGCAATCAGATAATATAAAGTAAAATGATCAATGTGATGGCGTGATCTGTACTGAAGATTATACTGAAGTTAAATAATAAAGGGTATAAATAACTGAACTCAATTTTATTTACAGATATCAGATATTTGAATTACGCATGGAAATATAAAGGAAACTATTTGGAGATAAACAAAAGGAAATGCTCTTTTCTACCACAGATACCACATGTACAAAATTGGTTGGATTCTATAACCCAAAATTAGCCAAATGCCATATATTTACAGTGAAAGAAATAGAAAATCTTGCAATAAATAAACAGTAAAAATACAATGAGAAATTATTTAAAATTCCTCCCTTCCACAACTTCAATTTCAAGCATCCTACTTTGATTATCCTGTCCTGTCTTCCTAACTCACTGTAGTGCTCTCACTCCGATAATCTACCTCTGCTATGGCCTGCAGGTCATTGATTCTACCACTATATTGTTTAATGTCTTAGATCTGTGAGTTTATACTTTTCATCAAATTAGGAAACATTTTAGCCTTTATTTCTTCAAATATTTCCCCCACCCCAAGACTCAAGTTATGTGTAGGTAGGGTCATTTGATGTTGTCCCACAGCTCACTGATACTTCTTTAAAAAATCTTTTGTTTCTGTGATGTTCTTGCTTTCCTCTGTGTTCTTCACTGTGGGGGGGGGGGGGAGAGATATTTACAATAGCTGGTTTAACATCTTTGCTAAAACTGTCTGTCATTTCTGGGTCAGTTTCTATTGATGGGTTTTTTTTCTTGATGGGTTATATTTTCCTGCTTCTTTGCCTGCTTGGTAATTTTTGATTGGATGCCAGACATGGTAAGTTTTATATTTTGGGGACTGGAATTTTTAAATTTCCTTTAAATATTTTTGGGTTTGGCTGTGACACTTAAGTGCTTGGAATCCATGTGATCTTTTGAAGCTTGCTTTTAAGTTCTGTTACAGTGAGACTGGAGCAACATTCAGGGTAGGGCTACTTTGGCTTCACTATAGATACAGTACCTTTCTGAGGACTCAGCCAACGCCTAGCATATTGAGGAACATTTCCACGCTGGCTGGTGGGAATACAAAGTATTGCTAGCCCTGTGTGGACTCTGGTGATTAGGTTCTGTCTA